>NC_053400.1:16029000-16319000 GCF_016859285.1 Xiphias gladius
CAATACCTGCCATTTCATGGTATTAGCCAGCTTTCAGGCTATTTTTTTTAGTACTAGTACAGCATGCTGAGCGATGAAGTTTTTTCAAGATCCCCTTCAAAATATATATCAAACATCGTGCCACCACAAGAGCTCTTGCAGTTCTCAGATGGCGGTTTTGCTTATCTCAAAATGAATGAAAACACTTTAATATTGAGCAGAATTTGTTCTACGTTTGCCTGAGAGGCTTTCGACGTTTTTCATTAAACGTCAAGTTTTGCAGAGATCAGACAATTTACTTGTTGAATAAGTAAGAACAGAGACATCAAAATTATTATTTGTCCTGTGATTGTTTTTTTCGATCCATTTTCGAAGTAAAAAGAAAAAACAACTATTGATGTCCAAAAAAGACTTAAAGTGCATTTAAACACTAAATTCAGGTTAATGATTTTCACTCTAAAGACTTGAAACTCACAGTGAGTGATTGTCTACTCAGAAACCTGCATTAGTGGAACTATTTCTGGAACTGTTTCTAACACAATACGTGTTGCTCATTGATCTTTCACTGTGCTGTTTGTTTTCCACCATGTTCTTTGCAGAACCAGGAAAAAGTAACCCTCATAGCTAAAAATAGCATGTCATCTTAACGCGGTTTTGTATATTTTACCAGCCGCCAGATTTAGCCACATATCGTCAGGATTACCCAGCGTTTAGATATTGTGCTGCTAAAAGTTCTCCATGTCCGTTTTGCAGTAATGTGGTAGCTTGTACAAGTAGACAAAATCAGCTGCTGGGGACACGTAAATGATTATGGTGATGATGCTCTCATCATTTTAAGCTGACTAAAGGGCCTTTCTTCCAAATGGCAGTGAGACATCATTTTCCCTTGTCTGTCCTCAAATAAACTAAAACAGAAGTATAGTAAATCCAGTCAGTTAGACTTAAATGCTGACACTGTCTAGTTGTAGTCTAGTGGCCCTAGTGGGGTAGTTTGTGGTACCTTCAGCATTTTACAGAGCATCACTGGTCTCTCATAACCAGGGAAAAGAGGGAGCAGTTTGCTTGCACAGAGATGGGGGGGGGGGGTGAAGGAGAGCTGGTCAGCCAAATGGAATAGTGTCATTGATCAGTTGTCATGACAGCCTACTGATGCTCTTCCCTAATAATACATGGTGTGTGCATGCGTGTGAGTCTCCAAGTTAAAAAAAAGTCCCTACTCATACCCTTCTGCAAGAGCACACTCATGTAACAGTCACTCATGCACACACACTCAAAAATGTCACGCACTGGGCTGGGCCACCTGGATGTGTGTGTGTGTGTGTGTGTGTGTGTGTGTGTGTGTGTGTGTGTGTGTGTGTGTGTGTGTGTGTGTGTGTGTGTGTGTGTACTTGTACTTGTACTTCTATCTTTGTGAGGACCAGTTTGAGTTATAGATCGTACGGAGTGAGGACATTTTGGAAAGTAAGACTTGGTTGTAAAGTTCAGGTTAGAATCGGGTTTAGATTAGGGTAAGGGTAGCGGTTGGGGTTTGGGTAAAGGCATTTAGTTGTGATGGTTAAGGTTAGGCTAGGGAATGCATTATGTCAACGAGTGTCCTGACAAAGATAGATGTACAAGTTTGTGTGTGTGTGTGTGTGTGTGTGTGTGTGTGTGTGAGCTCAGTGGGATCACATCGTTTTGCTTGTAGGAAGGTAGATAATGAACCAACAAGACAAACACACACACACACACACTCACACACAAACATTCAATTCTCTCTCTCCCCCTACTTTCACTCTCTACCCGTCTTCCACCCTTGTGTTGCCATGGTAACTGCTCTAGGGCAGTCTCCTGCGGAATATTCCAAGTGAAACACACACACAAGCAGAGACAAACACACACACACACACACACACACACACACACACACACACACACACACACACATGAACAGACAGATACACTCCTACTGATGCTATTTGATAAAGGGCTGGCTGCTGTCAAACTTATTAAGGATGTGTTTAACCTTTATTGTTTTGGGAATACATAACCAAAGTCATTATTTTACTCTGACATATTTTTAAGTACATTTCAGAGGGTCCTCTCCCTGCTGACGTACAGACCTTTTTATTGTACAAGCTATCGATTTATAAATGAGTTCTTATGTGTAAGAGACATTAGTAGCATTTGTGAATTTATCTGCTACATTAGCTCTTCATCTAAATAATGGAATTTTCTCTTATGTGATGAAAAACTTTTTCTCTAATTTACTTTCAGCATTATTAACCTATGGGAAACAATTGTTAGGTACAGAAATTGAGTAAAGTGCTGTGTTTTGCTGTGGTTGTGCCTTGTAAGTGCTGTGTTCAAGTCAAGAGAAAGATCACATACAACTGAAGGAGGAAGATGGGAAAGACAATGGTTAGTTTTTCTTGACAAGTGCTCAAGTAAAGGCAAGGTAGAGAAAGGAAGAGGGAAATTATTCTGTCTTTTTAGTGTTGAATGCAATTTACAAGTTAGATAAATTAGTTAGATAAATTTAGTTACATAAATTTGATAATAAAGGTTGAGCCAGCAATGGGGGTGTACATGTCTAGAACTTAAAGAAGTGATGATCAGCTCATATTTACTGTATTTTCCTGTACATATCATCATCACATCATGAGCTCTGGACAAACAACTTGAGGCAGAGGTTAAGCAATGTCACAGAAAACTTAATGATAAAATAATACTAGTAATTAAATAGTTTATCGTATTTTGGTCTTTTTTTTTTTTGTAGCTGTTGGTCTTACCACCTGTCCAGAGCCGATGATCCCTGCCAATGGCATTAAAACTGGAGACAGATATATGGTCAATGAGGTGGTGGCATTCACCTGTGAGCCTGGGTACACGTTACAGGTAATGAACGCATAAACTGACCGATAATCAAATGTATTAATACATTCTTAACTATTTTACATACTGTTTGTACATAGTAAACCACTGGTTTTCACATTTTGTGGCTGGCATCAGAAAAGATGTTCAAATGTTACTTATTAGAAGCAGACTAAATATTATAAAATAAAACTTGCATTTCTGCATTTCTACTTATGTTAAATGCACATAAAAACTATTGTCATGCTCTGAGATGAAGCAGAAATAAAATTCCAAACTTAGAGAAAATGCTGAGATTGCACATTTTTCTCCAGTTGTTTCTTTAATATTTTCAATAAAAAGAAAAGAAGCAATCTTTACTGTTGAAAATGTACCTAAATTCTTACACTATCTTCTTCTTGAAACTTACCAACTGTATTATCACTTTCAGGGCCACTCTCACATTTCCTGCATGCCTGGTACTGTACGTCGATGGAACTACCCACCTCCTCTATGCATAGGTAACACACATTCACACCAGGAAACTGCACCACATGATAAACTGTATAATGATTGATCGATCCAATGGGAAAAAAAAACCAAAATGTACCACAGGTGTGAGGTTGGCATCGCACTTTTAGGCCTGCACAGCGAAGTGACAGAAGTAGTCTAAACACAAAAGTGTCGAAGGTTTGTAGTCACATGTTCTTAACAGAGTTCTTTGGAAAGGTACTATTTTGTTAATTTTATAACTTATTTTACATTTTGAGGGTAATATCAAAATCACTTTATTCAAGTCCTTGATTACATGTCAGTGTGTGGAATTCTTCAGCTGCACTACGTATATAGAATATTGTAAAATTGCAATTTTTTTGTCAAAGGACCAAAGTCAGTTAAAATGGATATCATCTTTTAAAGTGGAAACTTTAGATACAAGTCAGTAAAGCACAATTTCTCCAATATTAGGATGTTGGCCTTGTCAGCTGATGAAACAGTAACATGATGTTATCTGGCAGCCACGTTTAAAATGACACTGTATCCACTCACAGTAACATACCTCAGCAATATTAATGGAACTTTAATTCTAAATCAAAATAATAAATAGAAATGAATGAATCAGAAAGTTTAGTTCTTAATGATGACTCAGTTGGTATATTTAATGTCACCAGCTTGAAATCAGATTTGTGGAAGTAAGCAACTTCTACATTGACATAGGGTCAGTGATCTATAAAATCAATCTGCCCGCTGGGTACAAACAGAGTTTTTTTACCTTGTGTTGTGAGCCAAGGCTTCCTAACTCCGGCAATAGTTTTAAGGAACCTTGATTACATTGATGTTTGTGTTTAGGCCCGAATAATTCAGTTCTTGGTGAAAACGTGTAGCAGGTCTAGGAAGCCAGTTCCAGTTAAGCTCCAGTTAAACTCAACCCTGCCATAGCCCCCATCACTATGTGTTAAATTCAGCATTTCTTATTTCAGTCAGAGACACTTGCATCAACCAAATCAGGTACACATCTGTTAATTGAAGGGGGCACCATATGTCTGTCTCCACTGGTTCTATAGGATTTCCAAAAATTCTGGACACATGGTCCAAGCCCCCATGAAGTCTAGATTTGAATTTTTAGACATGATAGCCAGCATCCAAACTATTCAATGATACTTATTGATTGATACTAAAAATGACCCTGTTCCTCTGAAAAGGCGCTCACACGCCTTTTGATGCTGCTTGCGGCTGTATTTTCTACTGTTTCTGACTTTTTTGCTGTAATGTAACCTTCTTTCTGATGAAGAAAAGAGGATAAAGTGATGGTCTCTACTGTACATTGCTCATGTGCTGCCTGTTTTAACAGTTTGTTTGCTCTGCTTGTGTTGTCAGCTCGTTGTGGTGGGGTGTTGTCTGAGATGAGTGGTGTCATCCTTAGTCCAGGTTTCCCTGGCAACTACCCTGGCAACCTGGACTGCACCTGGCAAATCACCCTGCCAACTGGATATGGTAAGTATCATGGGGTGTAAGAGCAATCCTAGTGACTGTGTCACTTTCAGTACATCTGTTGGTGTAGAGGGGAAAGAGACCTTTTTCAGCACAAAATCTGAAGCACATATGGTTTACATGTGATGTGTGTTGTTTAATGACTACACTAACTGGTGTTTTGAGTAGGACACAATTTGTATCTTTCTGTGTTATTATTTCTGGTTTTTGGGTAGGATATGCTATGATATGATATTATTTTCAGAAATGATAACAGTATACTCAAATGACAACAAAACTACATTCAAAAGACCTTTTTTGTCATTGTCTCAGGCAACAGAACTGCAGTTCTATCTTCAGTGCAAGTTATCAAAATATATAAATGACAATATAAAAGTACCTAATAAAAATATGTTAATAAAAATAAATATTTAAGTTGTGAAATAATATAAACTTAATGCACTTGTTCTATATGCTTACAACATGTCTCCATTTTGTATGTACACTTTGAAAGCTTTGTCAAATTTAAACTTTTTCTGTAGTCATTCTCAGATACATAAAATTTAGGCCACCTTTGAGTCATAAAATTAAAAATCCTGTTGGGTATGAAAATGATCTACACTATAATTCTCATATATTGTCCTCTATATTGTCTTTCGTATCATGTCTTTATATTCTAGGAGCCCATATTCAGTTCCAAAACTTCTCTTCTGAAGACAACCATGACTTCCTTGAGGTCAGGGCTGGACCACAGCATAGCTCTGCTCTTATTGGACAGTTTACTGGTTCGCAGATCCCACTCCCTCTACTGAGCACCACCCACCTGACGATCATCCACTTCTACAGTGACCACTCAGAGAACAGGCCAGGATTCAAACTGACCTATCAGGGTGAGTTCGTATGTGATCTTTGACTAATTAAGATTTGTTTTTAGAGTAATGATTGCAGATACTAAATGCCACAAACCGTGAGGTAATACTGCAGGCTCTTCCAGTGGAAAGCGGCCTCTCAAGGGACGCTGAGGGAACACACCTGTATTCAAATTGAGCCTACTGTTTAGTGTCTTCATATTTGGGGTAGGGAACACAAGTGGATTGCTTCAAAATAATTTAGGGAAAAAACTGGCATCTTAGAATGTTCTGAATAAATTAACATCCAAACCTAGTGGCCAAATTACAAAGCCTTCCCAACTGTGAGAAGTGAAGGATAGGATGAAAAAATGTATTGCTATGAGGTTTTGAGCTTTGATCTGTGGGTGAGTCATGCTAAAGACTTAAAAAAAACCTTATGGCTTTCCTCTCATCATTAAAAGAGATGGATTGTTAGTAAGCTCCTGTGAGAGACTGCCATCTTGTCCAGCAGGCTTTACTTGTAGCCCTAAGTGGTTCACTTCAAAGACACAAGAGATGCACTGTGGGCCTATACACCAGCATAACTAGAACAAGGCTTCCTACTAACTTGCATATAAACTAACCCCCATTAACATGCATATAATCATTTCCCCCTTTTTCTCCCAATTAGCAATGGCCAGGTCCCCTAACACTGCAGTCTTTGTCACTGCTAACTCCCACTGTTAGCGCTGTTGTGGAGGATGTGGACATGTTTCCTCACATGGAATTGCAAGAGATGCTTTTATTCATCTGACAGCAAATACAGTATCTTTGACAGGAGGATGTAATAAACACGTAGGTTAACAATCCTACCCTTGATTGTGTTGAATGTGCACAAATGGCAGTGCTCCAACCTGGGTGCATGCTTTCACCCTTGCACCACTCGAAGATACAAACTCAGGTTCTGTACTCAAGGCCTTGGAGGTTTAGGGTTCAATAGGCTGAATAATCATGTGCACACACATAAAGCCTCACCGGTATAAGGGCTGGGTGCTAAAAACCCAGTATGAATACAATGGAAAAGTACCCACACACTGACGTCCTAGATTCTGCTACTACCAACATGGACTGTGTCACTCTGAGGCCTCTTTTCACAAACTGCACCTCAGATCCTGTCTCGTTCTGAAGACTCTGTTTGTATCAACCTGGTGCTGAGTGCTTGTTATTGTGCTGAAAGGTGCTGTTCTTCTCTCTAGCCTTTTCCAGCAGCTGGTATTCTACTGTCAGACACCACTGCTCTCTGTCAGTGGCAAATTTAATGGAGGGCCTTGGCTTGCCATGACACTCTTGCAGAGTGAGACGTGCTCTAAATAGACCCGTGATACTGACATTTCCTCAAGCAAGTGTTGGCATGCCATGCATGTATGTGCCACAGCACGGTGCAGGAGGAGATCACGTCTCCGATGTTGCTGCATTTACTGCTGGTAACCTCTGTTGGTCATAGATTTTCTAATGCCACTTCAAGTCCATTAGCTTTAGATGGGTAAAAACTGAATAAAATGATTTTCAATCGTCGTTCTGTAGTCACATTTGGGACTTGGGAGGCAAGCATAAAAGACTAATGTGTAAGGTTACATAGCAGGGTACAGAGTAATAAATATACAGCTACAATGGATTTTATTAATCTGAGTATAACTGTATGCCTGCCTATGTGGTTTACCAAAGAGCAGCTTATGTTATTTTCCTGATTCCTAAAAATCTGGTAAATCGGAAATTAAACAAATTAAACTGTAGTACTTCCACACTGGCAATCATTTCTCCCCATCTCTTTCTTTAGCCTATCAGCTGCAAAACTGCCAGGAACCCTTTCCTTTCCCCAATGGTGACATCATCAACAGTGACTACAGCGCTGGCCAATCAATAACTTTTCAGTGCTACCCTGGTTATGTTTTGATTGGACACCCAGTTCTAACATGCCTGCACGGGACCAACCGAAAGTGGAACCACCCATTTCCACGCTGTGAGGGTAAGGACAACCAATGACTATGATATGATGCTATTGTTGAAAACGTTCATGTCTGTTGATTGGGTTAAAGTTTGTACGATAATCAAAATTAAGATGTAATTTTAAAAAAAAAGAGTACACTTCAGAAACTAGCCAGTTTATTTTTTGTTGTTACAACCATCTTTATCCCAACAACATCCCTCATGGACAAATTCTACTTTATAATAGAGAAAGTATATAGAAAATATTGTTATCCTGATTGAATTTGAGTAAATTTAATTTAATCTTTCACCAGTATCACAAGCCAGCACTCTAGGCAAACAAATGGAATGTAAATATTCCTGTGTCACTTGGATCATTTACTGTATACATCAGTACCAAAATTACAGCTCTCACCACTACCACCACTTCTACTACTGCTACTGTTGCCTCCACTTTTACTACTACTAATACTGATGACAATTCAGCAGGTATTCTTGTCTCCTGATCCTTGCAAGTCGAGCACATTGGAAGAAAGTGACAAATTTGCAATTAGATAATTTTATAACTCTGCTTTTTACAGCTCCTTGCGGCTATAATGTAACAGCTGAAAATGGGACAATCTATTCACCTCAGTACCCCAATGAATACCCCAACTCCCAAGAATGTATCTGGCTCATCACTGTTCCCCACGGACATGGCGTTTATATCAACTTTACCTTATTGCAGACGGAGCCTGTCACTGACTACATTGCTGTCTGGTAAGTCTGGGTACACTCATGGTTGAATGTACATGCACACACATCTGTTACACAGTCTTGACTGTGCAAAGGTATATATCAGTATGTGTCAATTGTTTATGAATCTATTTTTCTCACACAAACCCATACAGATCTGCGTATGGCACAGGGATCACAGCTCTATAGACTCCTGATTCATACACACATACAGTATATACTCTGTGCTATGCATACACAGAGTCTCATGCAGTAATAATGGAATTCAGTGTGGAGATAAAATTGTAATACAGGGAGTGTGAGAGTAATGCATTCACAATGGGACCACTGACCAATTCAATCTAATTCAGTACCATAGCCATACACACACCTGGAGAGGGCTCAGGAACTCTGGCAATAATGATGAGATTCAGTGGGGAGTGGGAAATGTAATGAAAGGAGTAGTAGAGCTGGGTTCACAAATCCAACTTGACTTGGCTGGAATTTGAGGTTTGAAGTTTTGGGTCAGTCCAAGAGAAATTTGTCATTTGATAGTTCAGTTTGCATCGTGTTTGCCGACAAAAACAATATTGAACATTGAATTTATTAGGACGAAAATTAAGATCCTCATTTGGGGCAGGTTGGGTTTAGTAAAGAAATATTTGGTGTTTGTCTGAGGTCAGGCTTTAATGTTCTGGTTCAAGATTCAAGCTCTAGGGAGCGAGCAGCTGAAATATAGGCAGTGGGAAAGTAATACATTCAAAGTCGGTGACTACTTGCTTTCAATCTTGCCAGCTACCGGAGTCATGGATATAGCTATGGAGAGGCACAGCATCAAAGTTATTTTGCAGCTGCAAATTGATTTCTGTGACTCATGTGTTTTTGGCACATTTTATAGTGAACAAAATTATAAAATCAAATTTATAGATTGTAGGGTACCAAAAGACATCTGTAATGTCAGATTAGTGCATACATAATGGACCGCTCAATCTAGCTATATCTCAAACACATGAATATATTTGGAAGTGACTGGGGGCTGACTCTGAAGAGAGGAGTCCTTTTCTCATTCTCAGTGGGATAGCATTTACGTCCTTGGGCCTTCGGCAGATTTAGAGTGGATTATCCAAAGGTCTATTGCGCCGGCATTACAGTCAAGTAAATAGTATAGAACTCATACCCACATCAGTACTTTGTGTTTCAAAGTTTGAATAATCATTAAAGATATGGTCTTAAGATTTGATTTATTTGAATAATGTAGTGTGTATAAAATATAAATTACTAATTTCAATACCATAGATTTTTACTATAAATTTTTTACTACAGACAGCTGTACTGTAGACGTACATCATAGTGATTTCAGCACAGGTGGAACATCTGTAATTGCCTTCCAGTTGTTGTCAGTCAGATCAAAGGTTAGTGCATCAGTGACTACTTTTCTTTTCGAAAGAGTTGTGCTCATTGCTCATCTTTGCTTCAACAGATCTTATGGTCTTTCTTACATCCTTGTGGCATGAGGCAGTGCTTTTTGATGAGTCTTTGGGTCCTTTTAACGTGCCCACACAGAAACAAATGTTCTTTTCGTGTGGAAGGTTGGAGCGGTGTGAGAGGTGCTATGGGTTTTTCAGTGAATTAATGGCCTACGTCCTATTGAGATTATGAAAACCTGCCTCCTGAAACATTTGTATTTGGAACACCTCAGTTAAGTGCATCAGCAGCGAGCTGTTAATAAACCAGAATGACTGACATTATCTAATTGAACTCATAAGAGCATAAGATTGGGGCCACTGCTTTGTTATGAATTGGTCTTTTGATTGTTTGGATTTGTGAATTCACTTGGACAGAGAGTGGGAGGAGACACATTATGCCCTGTGTTAGCTGCTGGGTTAATAAGAAATTGATTGGGAGCATAATTTCAATTTACTGTAATATGAAACTTTTAATGGTTAACTTTATGAGTTTGAGCCCAAAATAAATTGTATTGGATCTGAATAAGGGGACCAAAGCAAGCCTACAGTGTTATTGATAAAAAATTAAATTTCCAATTGAAAGCTGTAGGCCAAGGATTTTTCAGATAGTTACTTTATATATAAAACATGTTTAGTGTTTCCTATAAATGCTGAGCAATGGACATAAGATGACATATAGAGAAATGTGTTCATAGAGTACTGCTTTTGGTCAAACTGAGCATTGAATATCTGAAATACTATCAGTAACAGCTGACTCCTACAATCACTGTCACATTCAAACAAGTCAAGGAGGTAGTTTTTATGATCTTACAAGTCTAGACTTTCACTCTTCTGATCATTTATTCTACTCTGCTCTTAGTGGTTATGCTGATTTCCTTCTTCACAAGCCTCCTTCTGTTCTGGTTTCTCATTAATCAAACTTGTGAGGGATATTCTTTTGACTTTTGCTTTACTATGTCCTGTATATTCAATATCTCAGTGAAGTGTGTCTACTTCTGCCTTGTATACCCTTTAGGTTTATGTGACAGCAGCTGCATCCAGGTGTAAGGGACTGAAGCCATACTGTCTCTGCAGTTTGCCACCAGTTGTGTTTGGCTCGTTGCCTATAATCACTGAACCATTTCTAAAAGTGGCCGATGGATCAAAGACCAGAGCTACACAGCAGTTTATAATGCTGTATACTCACTCAAATCACCTGACTCAGTGACAACCAAAATGAAAGCAGTATTTTTTTAAAAATATTATTTGACAATGTTGAAAATATTTTGTGTGCTGTTGGTGCTTTTACGTAATATTGAATCTATCCCTGTGTTGGATTTCTGAGGGGAAAAAAATCACTCTAGAAGTGACGAAGAATTTCTTTGTTCATCATTTTGTTCATCAAATTCATGCTTTATCTCAATTAGCAAGAAAAAGCTGTCATAAAAGCTCAGAAAATTGCAGCATTCCACTGTAATCCAAACCCCTCAGAACAAGAAGAGATAACGTTTAAGATACGTCACAATATTTTAACAAAGTCTCAGAAATATCTGTTCTCATGTCACAGTATTGTTGTTCTATCAATGTACTGTTATTTCTAACTCTTTCAAATGGTAATTCTGCATCTCCAGCGTAAAGACATCAGTTGATTTTCGAAGATGATTTTGTGGTTGATCCACTGTTCTTTCCATTGTAAGACTCTGCGTGTTGAGGCAAAGAATTAACTGCTTGTACTGTAAAGGCATTTTATTTGTTGGTGAATGATGTCAGCCCCTATCACTCTCTTAATGTATTCCTCTCAATCTCACCCCATTCTCAACTGCACTGTGCTTGTGTCAATCACCTGTAGTAGATAGACAGCCTAGATAAACAGTAAGTGCTGAATTTTACTTTACTGAATCTTACTTTTAATCTTTATTTCCAAAAGTAAGGTTTACTTAAAATCTGAGGGAGATTATCTCATTCACTCTTCCTGACCATGTGTTTCAGAAGGTGTAGATTCACACCTGCAGCTGTTTTGCTCTCAAGCTAACATCTTAAGGCTTGAAGGTACTGAATTCATTAAATGGCTTTTGTACGGGAGCACATTCTTACTTCACTGAGGAAAAGGTCACTAAGCAACTCTGTCCGAGGTTTCTCAGTGCTGCTGTGGAATATCGACACTTTTAAGAAATTAGCTCAAATTATAAATACAGCCGTCCAAAAACATGTTTTAATAAATTAAAGTGTACATGTTTTTTGGGGCTGAGAAAAATAATGTTATATGGGTTTGTAAATTGGAAGTCAGTTTTGATTTAAATGACCCAAATAGCACATTTTGATTCTCCAAATGAGCTCCAACACCTTCAGAAGACTTTGAATTATTGAGGAGCCAAGAGATCCCAGGCACTCTTCATGAATTAAAATTTTAAAACCCTTGTTTAATCCAATGGCATGTTCATTAAAAACCTAAAATTGTACATTTAGGAACTTTAGAAAATGTAACCTTTCAACAACATTCAATATTTAATGAGTGAAGTTAAGCCTTTAATCCATGGTCTTTGTTCAACGAACTTGTTTGAAATGGGTGAAAAAAGCAAAGAAAAGAAAAAACTTAAATATTTTTGCTACCCCTTCAGTGGACAGGCATGTGGGCTTACCAGATGTCTGTTTTATTTTATTAACGAAGGCTGCTTTGGTTTCTCTTTCCCTCCGTAATTAAATGCCGTCAGTGAAAGTAAATCCATAACCAGCAGTTCATAAGAAGTTCATACTGATCTCAACCCCAGACCTTCCTTTAGGGCTGTGGCAGACGCATGTACCGGCACATTGTTGATGTTTGCCACCAGTCACCGGTTTGTTTATTTAGTGTCACTTTGATAATTAAACCATAACCAAACACCTGAATGCATCTGTTTAAGTTTTTCATCACTATTATGGATTTCCATTATAAGAAATCTACGGAGGCAGTTTTGGAGATAATTGGAGCTTTATAATAAAATATGTTTTGGGGGTGAGGTGTTGTGTGAATTTTTGCAGGTAGATCAATGAGAAAAATCTATATGTCTAAACAGAACAGAAGGAAAAATAAAAACAGTTGCAAAACCAAAATAATAAAAGGTTGAACATCAGCAGATACAGCACAGGATGGTTCCATGGCTACCCAAAGTTACTGAGGGTCCAAAATATTGTCATTCGTCTAAAAAAATTATACTACTTGTATTTATTCTTAAATTGTTATTCTAATTATTATTCTTAAATTCTTATTCTCATTTTAATATATATATTTTTTAAATCTTTGAAATTTTACACTTTACATTCATCATTTTGTCTAGTACTTATTTTTTAAATTTATAATTATTGTCATTACATTAGCATTTTAACACATCCTATTGGATATCTTGTGCCCCCATTTCACTGACTGTCACTCTTTGTTTCTCCTGCTCCATCCCTGTGCTGCAAACAGTTTAGATGTATCCTTCTTCCAGCTTAAGCATTGCCAGTGGTCTTTGTTGTCTCTCTTTCTTTATTCAGGGATGGCCCAGATACATCCAGCCCTCAGCTGGGAGTCTTCAGTGGCAACACAGCATTAGAGTCAGCCTACAGTACTAGCCCAAAGGTCCTGATCCGCTTTCACTCTGACTTTTCAACCGGAGGGTTCTTCATTCTCAACTTCCATGGTACAGATACATACACACACACACACACACACACACACACACACACACACACACACACATGCACACACACACACACACACACACACACACACACACACACACAAACGCACACACACACACACCTGTAGTATTGGTACCACCATACAGTATTTTTGTGTACATGATATAAGTACAGTTAGAAACATATGAACATATAGGTTCATGGACAGATTTACCAAGTACCAAGTTTTTTCAGTGCCGTAACTACAACTGAATGGACAAGAGTATATTTTTTTGGTTTAATATTTCAACCTGCCATCTGCATTTGCAAATAAAATACCAAATGAATTTCCTAAAACAAAAATACATCTTGATTTAGGATTTGATATTGTCTGTTTCTAGCATCAGTTCCATAACTCTTGATTAGAATAAAAGATTAGGTTTGAGGCCTTTCTACGGTAAAAAGGTACTGAGAGAGATTCTAGACTATGACCACTTTTCTTCTTTCACTCCATTCTATTGATGTCTTCATTATTCCACTACTTTTCACTATTTTTAAGAATAAAAAAGTTCATATCTCTGAGTAGGTCTATCTCCTGTAATGTCATTACCTCAAAACGAAACATTTCTGAGGAATTACTGGTAGTGTGTGCACTAGTGTGTGTTTTGTTAAAATCATACAGCCCCAGTGACAAAGGAGGCAACACTATGCTTTGTTGCTCAGGATGTTCACTGATTCTTCTGACCTCAAACAACTGTTTTTGAGGGAAACCTATCTGCACCTCTGTGTCTGATTTAAACATATTTAAATGCTATCAGACTCTTTATCACTTTCTTAGTCAAAGTATGTTTTTGTTTATGGAACCGATGAATCATTATTGTAAAAGGGGTTTGGATCAGCTACACTTAAAAACTCCTATTTCTCTTCTTTTTTTTCATTTAGCTACTGTAGGAAACCAGATTTTTCCCTCAGTATGCGGGTAGGGAAAAAGAAAAAATGTGGTTTAAAATGAAATAATTAATGATGCTCTTGTTATTTTTTGCTTATGTCTGTTATTCAAGTGACTGAGAAACATTTCTTGGAGGCTGAATTCACTTCTTAAGTTGTTCTTGCAGAGTTTGACACTGTTTTTGGCTTGTGAATTCAATCATGTAGTGTTTCTGTTATCCCATAAAGCCACCCTGATAGACTCAGCACCATATCTGAAATGTGTGTCCTTTTTTTTTTTTTTAAATCCATGGAAATACATGATATTCTGTTTTCTACGTTTTCAGCTGTCAGACTAGGTTGTGTGCAGCTGAATTATGCTGCCCAGAGATCAGGCAGATCCTTGTTTCATAATGTACAGTTCCTATAAGTTAATTAAAACTGTCAGTTTACAAGTGCAAGATTTGATATGTGAAAGACATGAACATGCATTCTGCATAGAGCATTTGAAGCTCCAGATCAGGTTCAGTAAACAGTGGCCAACATTTACAGTATGTGGCACCTGTAACATTCTGAGGTATTAAGTAACCACATGTCAGCATCCTTGATACAAAGCCTGTCTATAACACCATGATGCAAGCATGGCTGCCCCTTAAGAACTGCCTGGATATTTAAAATAATAAAGCTCACAAATGTACAGCTTTTTTTTTTAAAATGTCAATAAACTCCTTTGCTGCGACAGAACAATGAAACCGTGAAGCAACATCTTTGTTTTCTGGTTCCCATGTTTTGGTTCATGCACATTGATTTAACTATCAACAGATAGAAACTACGTTGAAGCTGTAGATGTCACTTTGCCTTTTTGAAATAAAATCTAAAAGGTACCTTATCATATTGCACCTCTCTCCAGCTTACCGTCTGAAGAAATGCCCTCCTCCCCCTGTTGTGGAGAATGCAGAGGTGATCTATGAAGATGAAGACTTCCGGATAGGTAATATTCCTGATTAATAATTATGACTTTTTATACAGCAAAACAAGTACTTCCAAAAACAGAATAACCACCCATCATACTAGAATAACCTACAAGACAGTTCTATTGAAACCGAGACTGCCGAACCCGCATCCGTTCACTGTACCTCTGTGTGCACGTGGGTATCTGTGTCTTTGATACACTGAAAAAAACAGAAGAGAGAGAGATTCACAAAAAAAAAAATTGCTATGCCACACATTTTATCATGCTTGGTAAATTTTTTAATATAATCACGGAAGTAAAATTGCAGCGGACCAGTATTATTCTTGATTATAAACGATAATATAACTTCCATCAACTTCTGTCAACTTTAGTTGCTCACCACTCTGGCAGCCTTTTCTAACTGCATTGGTTATCGTCCTGTGGTAACCACTGATAAATATGCGGGGTCACAAATAGATAACAAAGTTACACAAAATCAAAAAGTGTGCAAAGAAACTTTATTGTGAATATTGTAAAATGTTGTGTGCAATCACTTTGCCCCACTATTTGTGGTCAATAAATAGCACTGTTGTATAAAGCTTAGCCACAAAGTCTTGTTTTCTATTTGTACTGTGTTAATTGCGTTAAGCTAGGCTAAACACATCTTGTACCATCCGCGTTCTTCTTAATGTACTGTGTTGAAATGTTACAAAAGATACGTTTCCCCAAGCATTGAAAAACATCAGTTTTAGGAGAAATACTAGCTTGTCAAGGTCTCCATTTTCCCTCAGCTCCGTATCATGTGATTTGCTCAAAGCATCTTATTCTTAGGTTTGGTGACCTTTTAGATCAACAGGTGCTGTAATTTTGAGAAAAACAGACACTTCATAAAACCCCAGCAAATCAATTTACCCTGCCACTGGTGTGCAGAGCTCGGTCGCTTCTGGCAAAGTATATAATCGTTTTTTTCTGCAGCAAACTTTCATTTCAAAAATGTCAACTTTTTACGAATTCAGAAAACTTAGTTGATTTTTAAAAGATTTAATTTTTGATTTTTGTTTTTTGTTTTGTTTTGTGTATTTGTTTTTGATTTTTAACCTTTTAAAAATTCCTTAACAATATATTAGTTTAATTTCACGGTCAAGAGGGACTTCATCAGACCTTCATATTGAGAGAAAATGTCATTAGATACATTGTTCCTAATAGAACACAGACAAATACAACAGTGATCCAGAGGGTGATAGTACCACTCCAGATTTGTGATTTACTATGTACGGATAAAGTCGTATTATTGCCACTTGCACCACACCACAGCGGCACCAGGCCTGCACCTGTTCAGGAGTAAAGCCATTCACTAAGTAAAGACCAAAGCAGGGTAGTTGGGGGTAACCATACATAAAAATCTAGCAAGCCCCACAGAACATTCAAGATCATGTAATGTGAATTTTACATCCACAAAACCTGGCAGAATGGAGTACCTCAGAGACAGCAACGGTTTTGTTGATGGTCAGTCTAAAGCCAATTATCCAATATTTGAACAAGCTCAAGGAAAGGTTGAATGTTGTGTTTTTGTTCTGTTCAACAAATTTAAACTTACAGAGGCCCCATGCTGAGAAGGTGCACTCTACATGCCTGCTGGGAGCAAAGCTTGAAGCATGTATTACATCTCTAACCCTTTTAAGATTGCAAGCCTGTCAACTCTGCCTCTTAAAGCGGAATAACAAAGCCAACCAACCAACATGTTAACTATTTTGGAGCCCCGTGCTTACAAAATAAACACCTTAAAGGACAGAGTCAGACATGTTTTTGTTTTTTAAGATGGACTTAGAATTCTGAACTTACGGTATTTTATAATACGATTTGCCCAGCTATTTTGAACTGTGCAATCATCATGACTGAACTGTGTAGAAATTCTTGTTAAATGTATGATGATTGTGATGACTTAATAGAGGTTTTATTATTTTCCCTATGTTAGGTGATATTGTTAAGTATCGCTGTTTACCTGGATACACACTGGTCGGAAAGGCAGAGCTTATGTGCAGACTTAACTCCCATTTGCTTTTTGAAGCCCCTCCACCAACATGTCAAGGTAAGGCAACTCTCAGTTCAACACCTGAACCACATATAGAAGCATAGCCACTGTAAAAGCCTGTTCTGTTAAAGTGAACTTACTCACTGTGTACTCGTGTTTTTCATTTGTTTGTAGAGCTGCAATCTATGTGTCAACATTGTAGATAAACATACTCTTGAGAATGATGTAGTATGCTCACATGTTAAAGCTCCAAAATCGCCAATGCTGCACTTTCCTTAATGCAACGTGAGTTGCATTTTCGTTATATCACCACTGCCTAGTAAACACCATCATCTTTCAAGGCCCTTGGTTTTGTTGGCAACGTTCTCTTCACAGCCACAGGATATAGCATACAGCTGTTTACACATATTGATGTGTACTATGTGTAGGTCCTACTACTAATATTACTACCACCCACTACTGTGAACCAAATATTTGAAGAATCAGAGGGAGATTTCTAATCATAAGGGACATATTGCCCCACCAAATACAGCCTTGAAATTCACATGGTTAAGAAAAGTTGTGCTATTGCTATGTGATCATTGCTCTTTTCACCAACACATAACACCCAGCTGTACTCTGCAGTATATAACCAGCTCAGTGTCATTCTCAGTGATTTGTCACGTGTTGTCATGTAGGAAATCACTAACTGAAATGCAATTACACTTTAAAAGCCTCTTGTTTTATGATAATTTAAACAATGGAGAGACATAAAATTCTTATATTCTTTTTGGTACCAATACAGTCTTTCACTGTCAAACAGTTTTAGTGTTGTGTGTGGTAAATGCACACGACTTGATTTGCACTGAAGAGAGCCCAAGAAGAAGGCACACATTTTAGCAGCAGTTAGTAGCATTAATACATCGACTTTGGGACGTGCTGATAGTGGCTCCTGTTATTCCTATGACAAAACTGAATACTGATTTGAATTGCTCTTTTCAGAAAATAATTTTTTTCCTCCTGCAGCTGAGTGTTGAAAAGATGGTAAGCCTTTACCATTATGCGGAATGAACAGTGGCCTTTCCATTACAAAGTAGGAGAAAAAGAAGCAAGCACACTTATAAGTGGACATGCAACCAAAATACTCCCCCACACAACCTAGAGTACAGCTCCTTGTCTGTGCAATCCTAGCTGAAGAGTCATCACACAGAAAGACTGGGAGAGGCTTGCAGTGTCTGGTGGGGGTTGTATGTGGCCCTCAGATTCCACACATTCTGACAAATCCCAAACATGACCCCTACGCATCTGGTACCAGTGCAAGCAAGTTGAATAAAACCTGGCTCTTTTTGCATGTGTGCTGGAGAAAGGGAGAAAGATAAGGGAAGTGGGCATATAAACATGAATGATGGATGGAAAGGACATAAATCAGAGAGGAGAATTGTTAGAAGTTAGAAATGTATAAAAGAAACCTGCAAGTTCTCACTGTTTTGATCAATCTGACGGGCTTTTGGTTGTTACCCCTCCAGCCGAGTGCCCAGCTAATGAGGAGCGGTCTTCATCATCAGGAGTAATACTAAGCCCCGGGTTTCCTACCAACTACCCCAACAGCCAGACATGCTCCTGGCTGTTACGTATGGTTCCAGGTACAGTGTGTGTCATGGCGTGCATTCAGTATGTGTATAGACTGCTGTTTTTATGTGTAGGATTATGTGTCAGAGATTGAAGTAATTATATGTGTGTACATTTATATTTGCAAAAAAGTTTGTGTGATTGATTGTGTGTTGTACAGTGTGAGAAACTGTCTGTACGTACAACAGACTGTATATAAAGTGAGTTTGTGTGTGTCTATGTATGGAAGAGTAAGTTTATGTAAAATACAGAATGTTTCAAAGTGACGTTTGCAAGGCTGTTTGCACATGTATGTATGTACATCTGAATTTACATGCATAATGCATATTCATAAAGGTTTGTGCAAAGTGTAGGTCCCTGCATTTGTGTGTGTGGTATACATTTTTTTATTGCATATTGCAGCTTTTTGGATGTGATTGTAAATTAATTTCTCTTGTTTCCCAGGTTATACCATCAATATCTATGTTGAGATGTTCCACAGCGAGAAACAGTTTGATGAACTGGAGATCTTTGATGGTATAAAAAGCTTTTCCTCGCTGTTTTTGCTACACCTAGACACACTCACACACGCATACTCACATGCAGCTGTAATTCAGGTCTGTTTATAAAAACGTAGCACAACAGTTAGTACGATGCACAACACTTAATTCGCCTTGCTGGTGTGGGGAATTTTCACCCAAGGATTTCTAAGAAGGTTGTGTAACGATAAATATGAAAGTGTGCAGAAAAGATTGTGTGTGTAAGACAATTGTGTGTGTGTCTGTGTGTGTGTGTGTGTATAAATTAACTTCCCTCTTCTTTATTTATTTATTAAAACTGTATTTACATTGTATAATAAGTAGTTTATGTAACTTTACAAAACTTCATTGGATAGTTACAACTAACAATGTTTTTTTTTTTAATTATTTCTGCCAGAATCAGAATATAAGATCTTTAAATCCTAATGTCCATTCACATTTCCCTCAGCTTAATTTATAAAATAAGCAACATCATAACAAACCAACAAAACACAAATTAGACTTTACTAGCTTTTGAACTATGTGATTTGTATTGGAATTCACAAGCAGGGTTAGTAAATATACAACTAATATGTGTATCCTGCTCAGCTCTGTTTATTTGTATTATCTTGGCTGGCCCTAAACATAGTCTAGCTGCCTTTGATATTGCCGACAGCAACGGCGTCACTGTTGAGTGGGCGGCTGTTACTGGGGATGTTTCTGATTTGCTGTTCCATTCGTTTAAAATAAAACAAAACAATAAAAAAAAACTTTTAAATAAAGGGTACACTGCTAGATTTAAAAAAAATATTTTATAAAGTTCATAGATGACTGGTGAGTCTTTCTTAACAATGCAAAAATTACTTAGGGCTGCATCCACTGTTTGTCTATTTTTATCCCTGTCATCCCAACATACACATACACCCCTAAAGAAAATTACTAATTATATACATAAGTACATAACGATATACTGTCCACTGTACACACAGCAGTTCTGAAGTGTTACTCATTTGTTTCTCTAGGATCTTCAGGACAAAGCCCTTTGCTTGTTGCTCTAAGTGGTAACCACTCATCTCAGCTGAACTTCACATCTAAAACAAACCAGCTTTATCTACGATGGTCCACTGACCATGCAACCAACAAGAGAGGATTCAAGATACGATATTCAGGTACATCTAATATCTCTCTTCATTTTCTTCTCTTTTTTTGGCCTGTTAATCTATTTATAAACAGCCAGTGACCATGTTAACATTACGAGAATATAATAGAAGTAAAATTGAATACCAGCTATCTCCTTATCTGTCTTTCTATTTTTCTGTTTAAATTAAAATTAAGTGTAATTATGCATTACTTGCATGTCAAGGAGGAAAGCTACAGTTTTAGTTTTTTAGGCAAACAAGGGGAAAATCTTTTTATATCTACCAGCATAAATAACCAACCTGTATGCTTTTCCTCATGAAAGTGAATTGATGCATCAAGGGTGTAGGTACATGAGCCATGATCATTTAGAAAACACCTATAATTGGAAACATTATTTTTTTAATGCATCGGGCTAATTAGGAGTGAACAAGAATTAGTAAAGTCAATATATTAATTTGACAGTTTGTTTCAGTTTGAGTGTATTATCTCTGCAGGTTCTTGCCAACACTGTGGCTTTCTAACAATTAGCTTTGTTAGATTCAGTTTGGGAAGTTTTTCGGCTGCCCCTTAATCATGAGTTTTGCCTTGTGAAGAACGTGTTGAAGATGACCTCCAATCTCAGTCATAGAAAATACAATTTATAGCGACACTGATCCTGTTTGGGCTTGAGAGGAGTGAGTCACAAGGTCAGTCTCCTGACTCTCTATACTGAAAAAATGTGTGATATATTTCAGTTTGTGGGTTATATCAGCACAATGGCCTGAAGTAATAGTATTGTCTTTTCCCCATGGTGTTGTATTGCCCTGACAACAGCAGCTATACAGAGAACAGAAATTTATGGTGGACATTTTTCACTTCCTATACACTATTATGCTCTGCTGTGCTTTATATTGAAATACACCACACATAGAGTGCACTATATACTGCATATGTATGTTTATCAATTGCTTATAACATGGATTTATGACTTATTAGTTCTGTTTCTTCACTTCTCTGCTTCTTCGAAGGGCTGTTGGAGGTTTAAAGTTTACTTAGCTTTAGGATGAAGGTAACAAATAAGATTAGAATTAGGGTAGAATAATGTATTATGCCTGTGAGGGTCCTCGCAAGAGTAGAACAAGTGTGTGTGTGTGTGTGTGTGTGTGTGTGTGTGTGTGTGTGTGTGTGTGTGTGTGTGTGTGTGTGTGTGTGTGTGTGTGTGTGTGTGTGTGTGTGTGTGTGTGTGTTAATATGTGTGAGTAGGTCTGTGTGGCCTTCAGTTTGGGCTGTAACAATCACCGCTTTATTTTTCTTGTCATTCTTTTCATTCTCCATGCTTGCTTTAGCTTTAAAATGACCTTGGTGCCATTTTTCTTAATTGTATCAAATGTATTTGTCCACTGACCTTTCTAAAAGCAGCAGTAGTCAGTGCTTATGTAGATGCTTCATGGTGATTCACTTTGAAATTAAACTCCTCTGTCTGTTCTTTTTGTTGTCGTTGTTGTTTTTTGGCTTTTGCTGCTTGAATGTGTGTTGGGTGGTGGACTGTTTGTGAGAGTAGTTGAACTAGATATACAGTGATTGTTTGGATAAATGAGCAGGTCTAGGCGCTAAGTATCTGCTTTGTCTTTGGGGTGAGGATAGGCTTCCCAGACAGCCTAAAGGGGCACTAGGTCATAAAATGGTGTGGAAAAGTTTCTAATATAAGTATGAACTATTTTCAAGACTAGTAGAGCTAGATAAGCAAGGATGGCGGCTAGACTACAGAGTGGACCATGGCATTCAGATGAAGCTACCTATAAAAGCTAGTGGGGCTAGCCATGGCAGTTTAACCTGAGCAGATATAATGTAGATATAAGGCCAGGTCAAGCCGCTTAGTAACTGCTCTTTGCCTGTGTGAGAGTAGGATTCAAAGCAATCTTAGAGGTATGTTCGGTCAAGGCTAGAGAATGGTGTCAACTGTCAGAGGGCTCTGTCGATTGTGGACGGCACAGCCTGATAACTGCTGCGGGGCCTAATGAATACTGGGCTTCCACAGGAATGCTCACTCAACTTTTGGTACGTTTTGGTGTGTATTGATAACTGATTGGCTGGCAAATGTCTGGTAAAATTGTTTATAATCTCTGAAAGTAACCATAGCAACAGTATGGTTTGGGCTATTTTAATGGTGAAAATGACTTATAGTTTAACCAACTATCAATAAACCAAACCATCACCAAATTATTCAAATTGTATTGATGATCTTTACGATTTCTTTTTTGGGTTCTTAAGCAAGTGGCCATGATATAAGCACAATAATATTCTAACAAGTGTCCAATACAGTGTGTATCATTCATTGCCTCTGCATTTTCCACAATCCTGCACTGTCTTGCCTATCCTATCTTGACTATCCTGATTATCCTGTCTACACATAGGCACAGTTAAAATATTAAAAATAATACTGTTTGAAAGGAATTTCTCTAGAACACTTCTCTCCTAAAGTTTCATACTGGGATTAATAAAGTACTGCATGTCTTTATCTCTTTATCACAGCACGCTTATATATAGGTATGAGCGCACAATATACAGTATGTTTTTTATTTCCAAAGGTAATTTGAGATTTATCTTTATGTATTCAAATTGCAGTGTTTCCTGCAGACTGTGAGAGAAGTAATTTCAATCATCCACAGTCCCAGTAAAATTGCCAATTGCCAGTGCAATTCAGTTTTAAACAGCACCTGATCCTCTGATACAGAGGCCCTGTGATAAAATCTTTTCCAAGAGAAGTTCTTTTCCATTTCTCAAAATTATAAACATTAAGTAGTAAGGAATCAAAGGACTGGTCCCTCATTCCTGAATATGTCAGCAACCAGAGAATGATCATGTTAGAGAGAAGCTATAATGAGATATAAAATTAGTGGTGCAGATACAAATGATTTTAGAGGAGACAGAGTGAGCAAACTAGAGGCCATATGACTAATTGGGGAGAGGGAGCTTAAGATACTTCTTGGAAAGAAAGGTTTATAGATGAAAAAGGAAATTACAGAGTGACTCCGTTGTCCTGACTGGTGTAGGAAAGTCATTCCACCAATGTGTAGCCAAAAGGGAGAGGAGCCAAGACCAGGTGGAGCATTGGACAGGGATAGAAGAGCCAAGCAGTCCGTCGTTGCTGGTTCTGCCAGATGTTTAGACTATTCTCCATGCTCTAGCAGTTGTGCTTTTATGCTCAGTTCCAGCAGGACAAAAGATTACATCACTTGGAAAGGTTTCAGAAAAAGTACTTTATTTACTATGAGTTTTCTGCTTGTTTTTGTAACTCATTCACAGGTTTGTGAATCTTTCTATGTTGACTAAACTTGCTGACACTGTTGCTAGCTGTAATGCAATACGGGGCAGAGATGATAATTAATGTCTTTTATCGATAACGCCTGGGAACGGGAGCATGAGGGCCGTAATGTGTCCAGTAACTGATAGATTTTCCTGTGAATTGGAAAACCCAGAGAAAAACTTTTTATTTCATTTTTCACACTCTTTCTCTCTTTGTTCCTCCGTCTCCAGCTGCCTACTGTAGCATTAATGATCCTCCAGTGAATGGGGGCTTGGTCAACCGAACTAAACTCCGACCAGGTAGTAGACTACAGTTCTTTTGTAACCGTGGTTACCACCTGGTAGGCTCAACCAATGCCACCTGCAGGCTCCACTCCAATGGGCTTTTCCAATGGGACACACCACCACCTTTTTGTCAAGGTAAAATTTTAAACACATTCTTCATCATCTAAGTGATGATGAAAAAAGCTGACAAGAGTTTAAAAATTGCTATCTCATAAGGAATTCCCTCTAATACACTTCTCTCTTTGTGATGTGGCAGCTATCTCATGTGGAATCCCTCAGTCACCGGGCAACGGCAGCTTCCATGCTTACCAGTACACTGTTGGTAGCCAAGTTACCTACCATTGTAACCATGGTTACCACTTTGACCCCGGTGTTTCAATGACCGCGGTGTGTTTGGAAGATGGCAGCTGGAGTAATGCTGCGTCAGCCCCCAGATGTCTACGTAAGTTTTTTTTTTTAAATTTGATTAAAGAGCACTCAAGGGTATGAGTTAACAAGAATTAAAAAAAAAAAAAGAAAAAATCTTAAGGTCCACTTGCTAGCTATTTCCAGATCTTTTCACCAAATCTCATAGCCTTTCTCAGTTGATGGAGTACAGTTGCGCAGATTTTATGGTTGTCTCCATGACAACTCAAAAAACTCAACCCTCTGAGGAAGACCATGAGATGCGGTTGAAATCCCTAGAAAAGCTAGTAAGTGGATCTTGAGTTACTATTTTATCATCAAACTACCGATCCAAAACAGTCAAGTAGGAAATTTCCTACTCAAAGTGTGTTACTATCAAAAAATTAAATTAAATTAAATTAAATTAATTCAGTTTCTATGCACAGTGTCTTTTTTTAATGTTTCGAACAACATCAATGTTGCTGTCAGTGTGTCATTCAGTAGCCTGGGTATTAGGATATTTAAAGAATGTCTTTTCTCCTTTAAGTCAGAATACAATTAGCATTGTGGAGATTTGTAAGATGGGGCATTATTTATCGGATAATTTATTAACAAATAATAAAATTAGTGGTATGTGGAAGACCTTTAATAGAGCTGACTTTCAAAATAGGGTAAATTTATTCACTTTAGTGCCTGTATTTCCACAATCTTTCTCTACATGGGGGTGTGAAATTAAAAAATGAAATAAAAGTTTGTGTAGAGAAAAAAAAAGTAGAATCATCAAGCATCTGTATAAGTTAAAAAAAAAAAATTATAAATAACAATGGAATTCATAGAATGTACATAAGGCCAAATTCAGTAAGTTCTGGATTGGATCCTTACTGTCCTAAGTGTTGCTTTATGAGAATATTACTCATAAATAAGATTATAGATTTTCATGGATTAGAAATTGTGCATTATAGAGGCTCATGTGGTATTTACTGCTGGTACCATACAGCAGTAAATAGCTCCAGCAATGGGAAAGCACATAAAGGAAGCTTGAAAACATTAAATAAAATGTTTTATTTAATTGTAATTTCATCAAAATTTGTTTTCCAGCGGTCCACTGCCCTAGCATTGAGGGCATCTTATCAGATCACATGACCCACCACCTGCTCTATGGTAGATTGGGGGAGTTTGGGTCTATGGTGATGCTGGAATGCTCAAAAGGGTACTATTTGGGTGTGGGGCATCGGACTCTTCGCTGCCTTGCCAACGGGACCTGGGAGGGGTCAGATGACCCAGCTATGTGCAAGAGTAAGTATTGATACAAGCACGAACACCATCATGGCTATGCTGTGCAAATGAAATCACAACTGTCACTCTTAGATTTGTTTTGCTCAGAATCATCTGACCCCTCCGCCCTCTGAATAAGATAATAAAACTCCATGATGATATGATGTTTTGTGATCTTTTTGACCTCCCTCAACAGTCGCACTGACATATAACTTCATTTATGAGTCTACACAGATATTGAGCCATATCTAGGATTTAAGAGGCTCCTTTAAATTGAGTCAAAACACATGCCCATGTATATTCCAATGAAATGCTTCCCAGTCCTTTTTACTCCACACCGGGCAGGTCATTTTTAACTTCTTATATGATGTTAGTTACCCAAATCAACAACTTATAAACCAAGGAATAAAAAGGACAACTCATACATAGACACACCTGCATGAGCAGGGAACATATGCACGCAAAAAGACTATCAATACAATAAAACCACATTGCAGCTGCTGCCACAAACTGTCATGAATGAGTTATCAAAAGAGTGTTTCCACCCTGGTACAAAATAGCTGGAAAAGTCAGCAAAAGTATTCCTCCCGGATAGAGTTAGCTTCTTTTGTGCAAAGACAGCATTAGCTTCTCAGTTGGTTTGAGTGAAAGTATGACCATGTTTAATATTGGCTGCCGCATGTTTTGAAGGTTTGATAGTAGGAAAGGGACAGCTAGAGATCAAACAATTTTTTATTGAGTGTGTTTATACATTGCCCTTACTACTTCTTTTTTAAAACTAGTTACCAGGCTATTTGTGTTTCCAAATGCCTTAGGATCTTAACCACTGCATAGTCTCTCGGGACTGTGATAACTATTTTAAACAGAATGATGCCTGTGATCCCTAAATGTGGGGTATATGTTGGCAGTACTGGAGGATTGGTTTTTCAAATAGAGTGTTACGCTGCAATGTGCCTTTTCTACTTATTTCATGAAGTGAAGTAGTAAGAGAACATTGTGACTTAGAAAACTTTCCAATAGGCTACAGAATTTCTCAGCATTGCATAATATATGACATGCCATGATTTAAAAATGAAAAATTGAATTTTATCTTACATTAGCCCAGTAGTTTTCAAACTTTATTTTGCTACATTTTCAGTTTATTTTCCTAGATCTTTTTTCCATGATCTAGTATTTGAGTCGATCTACCTAACACTGCAGCACTTTTGAGGGATTTGGCAATCTAACAGAAGTGTCTATTCTTCAAGCTGACTGGTGGTTTGAAAACTGTGTCTCTAAGGATATTAAGGAAAAAAATATCTTAAATCTTCTGACATAAATCTAATTCAGGCCAGTATAGCATTGGAACACTTAATAAATAAATACAGTGTTTAAATTCAGGTATTGTAGTGTGTAATATTATGAAGATTTGGCAGCATAACCCATTTCGTATCCAGACGTAACACAGAAAATAAAACAGTACCAGTGGCCCCATAATGTTATGTCATATGTGATTTCCTGTGTCTTTCTGTAATGACATGATCTTATAATATCTATTATTTAGTCATCTCCTGTGGTGAGCTTCCTTCTCCACCCTTTGGGACCAAACTGGGGACACTGACAACATTTGGAGCAACTGCAATCTTTATGTGTAACCATGGTTACACGCTGGTTGGGTCACATGTCAGAGAGTGCGGTGCTAACGGTCTGTGGAGTGGTGCAGAAACCAGGTGTCTAGGTAAGGTCCATTAAATGTGATAGCATGTACATTGTGTTGTGGCCTGTCCTAAGACACTTTGGAATAAAAATTGACAATCTGATCAATAATGAAAGTGAATTCAACAGGTTCAGGAGCGAATGCCTGTGTACTGGTAATTAAATGTGGTAAGCTGTCATAGAGTAAATCAAAGCCTTGCAGGCATCTTACATTAAAGATCTCTTGTATCATTTCTATGCCTCCATGCCAATGACTGCGGTGGCTTGAGACATTATGTTTTCAGGCTGTCCATCCGTCCGTCCCACTCTAGTGAACGTGATGTCTCAGGAATGCCTTGGGGGAATTTCGTCAAATTTTGCACAAACGTTCACTACATCAAGGACGAGTTGATTAGAATTTCGTAGTCAAAGGTCAAAAGTTAAGGTCACTGTGACCTCACAAAACATGTTTTTGGCCATAACTCAAGAATTCATATGCTAATTATGACAAAATTTCACACCAATGTCTTGTAGGAAAAAATTATGACGTGATGACATTTCATATTCAAAAGGTCAAAGGTCAACTTCACTGTGACATCATGATATTCTGCAAATACACTTTTCTGGCCGTTATTCAATGTTAAAACTCAGGAACAGAAGGGGAGATTGTGACCATATTTCACATTTGGTCAGGTACTGAATTGTTGAGACTAATCTTGGGTGCCCACCTTGAAACTGTGGTGATTTTATAGATCTTCTGTGCTGCTGGGTTGAAAAGTCTTACAGTCTCTCTACTGTATATATTATATAAGTCTGGACAGACATGGATGCAAACTGCAACTTGACAGTATGGCGGAGGCATATAGCCGTAATTCTAGTTTGTACGTTTATTTACATTTCAGTTTAACATCCAACATGATTAGTGCCTGGGGCCAACTGTCAGACAGAAGGTATTTTCGGGCGTACATAATATAGAACCCAACAGATTGTACAGTGTAATGCCAAATTAAAGGCCAGTATGTACAAGATATGAAGAAGTTTATAATGTGATGAAAACTGTTTTTATTCATCTGCCATTAGCAGTGGTATCTCTATATTTTGTTCAACTGGTGTATAGAGGACTAAGCTGTGTCAAGGGCTTTTTGTAAAGACTAAATTTTTAATGGAAATTTCTGAAGTCATATATTCTGTACATAAGCTTTAGTAATACATGGGGTCAGTACATGTGTCTATTTAAGGTATATGGAAATTAGACCAGCAATAAGTAAGATAAACTGTGCACATGCCTCAGTAACTCAAATGATCTACTACTGAGACATTTTATTACTTAGTACATTAAGGGCTTGATTTAGACCTTCAGTAAGCACTGACCAGAGATGATTAATCCTGATTTTACATGCGCACTCTACTCCAATGACTCTGCCTTGGACTTACATGCCTGAATAAGAAACCTCATGCAGGATTCACATTTTATGTGATTAATCTATAAATTAAGGTCTGTCCACAATCACATTGTTATTTTTAAATTCTGAAGCTAACAAGGGTAGGCAAAATAACCCAAACGTTGATGTAAGAAGAGTTTAAATTTGAAGTCGCTATATAACTATTTAAATGCCGTAATGAATGTGGTTTTTATGTGGTAAAATGCCAGTTAGCTGTACTTCATTAGTCAATTTAGACTGATTATGCACGGGATTTGGGTTAGGATTTAAAAAAACAAACTTCAGAATGTTGTTTATTCAACTTGATAAAATCTTCTGATTGTCCTTCAACCGAAAGTGACTAACCTTGATACTGTAATCAAGCTATGTGAAGTCCTTTCTCGTGAGGTACTGTATTGTACCCCTTTAAAACCTAATGTTAAAATATTGGGTTAGTAAACCACCAAGAAATGATGTTTAGGGCCCCTATCAGTCTCACGCTGACATAAAACATCACAAAAGTTTTCTAATGAACAGACCATATGGTCTATTCACACAGGAACACTTGTGTTAAAGTTCCAAAATCCTTTAGTCTCCATAATCTTACTTTATGGAATTTTATTTATTTATTGAAGAAATTTGTCTCTTTCAAGAAAGCAAAACATCTGTTCCTCATAATTTTGGAAAGGCCATAATTTGCAGTATTTAAGAGTTTAAAATGAAGTAATTTTACACAATCCCCTGTGTGTTATATTCAGGAGGTACAGATACTGACAGAATAAATCTTCAGAGGAGATCTCAAACATGTCTACTGCTGTAAACAGTTTTGGTATTCATGATAAGAAACTTTTATATCTGGTGGGTCCTAGATGCTGTTTAGATAAGTGTTAAAAATACCAGCAATACATCAACAGAAATCTCTAATGAGTTTTCAAAAATAATCAATTTTCTAGATGCCTGTTTTCACAACATTAATCATCATTTGAGAAAGTATATGAAATCATTTAAGAAAAAAACTATTAAAAGCACAATGCATCAAAATGTACCGGGCCGCAGTCATTGACTTCATGAGGCACAGGTTTTAAGAAATCATGAAAAGATGTGGTACTTTAAGGCCACTTAGAGAGCACAGAGAAATCGTTTAAATATGCAGATTTTATCAGACCTTTAGCCCATCTGTAATTGCTGCATATAGGGCTGCAGTCAGGAGGTGAACTGTCTTTAAACATTGATTTGCAGATGCACTGATGACATCACTCTCCCGACCTTTAAAAGTTTAAGTATAGAAACAGCACCTGTACGTCATTTGGCTAACTGTTGAGACAATTAGCTTAAGTAGCTGTTTTAAAGTCATAACTACAGGAATATTGAACCAACACCAATGACTTTAAAGCCCAAGAGAAGAAAGTGATTTTAAGTTGTTTTTCATTATAGTGCATTAATCTCTATCACTCTTTCTCTTCCAGCTGGTCACTGTGACTCTCCAGATCCTATAGTCAATGGTCACATTAGTGGAGATGGCTCTAGCTACCGTGACACAGTGGTGTACCAGTGCATGTTAGGATATCGCTTAATTGGCACGTCAGTCAGAATCTGCCAGCAAGACCATCGGTGGTCTGGAACAACACCCGTCTGTGTCCGTAAGTACTATATGATGCCGAAGCCATTGTAGTTCATCTGCAGTGTATCATGATTTACTGCTCTCTTGAAAAGCTACAAAAAGAGAATTTCCTATATAAAGTAAATCCATTACAAACAAGAATCTTAAAAGAAATTGCACATTTTAGGCCCTTCAGGGTTTAAATTGTTCTTTCAGTGAATGTCTCTGCAGCATTTATATTTTCCAGCAAAAAACTAAAGATTTTACAAAAATATCAAGTGGCAAATACCATACTCTTCTCTACTCCCTCAGCGATCACTTGTGGTCACCCCGGCAACCCAGTCAACGGGCGGACTAATGGCAGCGAATTCAACCTCAATGATGTTGTCAACTTTACCTGTAACAGAGGTTACATCCTCAGTGGAAATGCTCGTGCTCAGTGCCGACTCAACGGACAGTGGAGCAGCCCCCTACCTGTCTGCAAAGGTCACAAACACATACACAAACACAGAGTTACTGGCTTATACCCTCACAAATACCCGTAGATGCTTTAGTTGAATCAGTTCTTCAGATTGGAGTACATACAGTAGGATAAGATCCTTTGGGATTTTATTCCGGTTCACCTCTGGTACATGTATGTTAAGAACATGAAAATGCTGTTGTGCACACATGCTTTGTCAATGCAGTAATGCATGTTTCAGGGGCCTTTCATTGTTTTCACCTTCATGTAACTGCATTAAGATAGTTCTACCTCTCAACAGCAGTTGAGTAAAACTTCATTGTAACCAAATGGAATAGTAGTTACAAAAAAATGTGATCCAAGTAGACCATGCATTTTAGATGATCAACATATATTCAGTATTTGTCGGCCCAGTTTGCTTCAAGTATGTCAACTGGAAAATGTTTGGCCGAATCTGCTGCCAGCAAACTATAAAATTAAGAAGTGAATATCTGTGCCATAAACACACACTTACCATTGACTTGTATTCAGCCACAATCAGTGTGGTGTGTGTGTGTGTGTGTGTTTGTCTCTAAATAGACTGACAAATTTAAAAGTGCACACGCACAGCTGGGTACATGTCCAGAGACACTTTCTTCTCCTCTGCTAACCATGCGTGGTTGTTATACTACAAGCCTCCCCAGACGTCCAGTAGTGTAACAGTTATGATATACTAAAAAGCAAACACACAGGCATTCAGCAAAGTCGTGAGAGCAGATCAATACAACATAGTTGCTCACATGGGTTTTCCAAAGAGGGGATTCATCCTCGCTCGCTTGCGTTCCCTCACCTTTTCTGTCTGTCTCTCTCTCCCTCCCAGCAGCAGCTGTCAATTATGAGACTGAAACTTTCTTTGTTCCCATAGGGTGCCAGACGCACACGCACACACACATTTACACACACATATGAATGTCCCCCATGGACTTGAATTTGAGTGAATGTCAGTCTCCCCTCTGACATGTGGAAAATCAAATCCACTCTTATTGGACTGGCATCCACCCAGTGAGCAGAACAGAGGGGTAGAAGGGACCAGAGGAGGGAGTAGAGAACAAAGAAGAACTCCACAGAACAAAGCTGGGTATGGCAAAAGAGCAGTTTAGAAAAGAGCAAGACAGAGCAACAAGGAGAATTTGAATTTGCAACACTGTGATTCAAGGTTTAGTACTCTAAAGTACCCAGCCTGTTCTCTGGTGGTTGCTCTGTATAGTTCAGTTCCATCATGTTGAGAGTCGGTTGATTTTGATTTGATTCTGTTCTTGACTCATGCAAGCTGTATCTTAAATCATTCCCTATTTACTATATAGTGCACTATATTTACTGTCTGCTATTTTATTTCCACAAAGTGTTGGTTGAGTGTTGATCGATTGAAAAGAGTGTGCGCGCTACTTTCTGCTCACAATCTCACAATGCAAACCATCAGATTTTATGGATGCAATAATTACAGCCATGCAACAGTAAACCTGACAATGATGACACAAAATCGTGATGATTAAAAAATGTCCAAAATCTCAGTTATATTACTGTAGATTATTATAGATGAGATTACTATAGGGTAATCACTTGAGTGCCTGTCACATGGGGAGCAGTGAATGTGAGAATGATTTTCTCTTCTCTTCTCTTATGAACCATGTATGCCTTAAAAAAAAAAGTGGAGACACATTTCTGTCATTTAGCACCATTTAAATACTGGAGATTCAAGCAGCGTTTTCTTCTCTCTTCTGCAGTGGTAAACTGTTCGGACCCCGGCCATGTGGAGAATGGTGTGCGCCAGTCTGGCATACGTTACCCAGAAGTCTTCAGCTATGGTGTGAGTGTGGCAATCCACTGTAAACGAGGCTTCTACCTGCTGGGCTCTGCGCTCCTCACATGTCAACATGATGGACGGTGGGACAGACCAATCCCTCGCTGCCAAGGTATGGATGGACAAAAGTTTGAAAACGGTTTTACTTGAGAGCAAGGATGGCAATACATGTTTAGAAGACAAATTAGAGAGAAGCAGACAGAAAGACCAACAGATTTAAATTCAAAGGTATCTAAGGAAATGTTTACCCTATTGTGAAAAACTTCGTGGAATTCTAGAAAAAAATATATGTCAAAAGAAGTTTGTCATACTGAACACAAGTAGTCATAGGCAAGTGAATTTCTATTTATTTTTCTTTATATTTGTCAGGAAAGGCCATTTGAGGAGTGAAATGGCTTGAAGAGCCACTGGGAGGAAGATGAGGAGCGAATGAGAAACTGAGAGAATAAGAGAGGGTTCATGAAAGAAGAGGGAGGGAAGTAATCATAAAAGGAGGGCGAGAGTATGCAAGATATAGGCTTAAAGGTTTGAGCATGTGTGTGTGTGTGTCTGTGTGTACAGAAAAAAAAGATGAGCATGTGTCTCTTAGGGCAATAGGGCTACCATGGCCGATAGAAACATAGAGATTAAACTAGAGAGCGATAGAGAGGAGAAGGCTGATTCAGAGATGGAGAGAGAAACACAGAGGGGCGAAAAGGACTGCCGAACAAGGACACAGTAACAGAGAGGTAGAGATGAGGAATCAGACAGAGAGGGAGACAGGGGCAGACACTCGTGAGATGCCGGTGTCTGTGCATCGAGCATTACATTCAAGAAACAAGGTGTTATCGGAAAATTGGGGGGAGAGGGGCGATTACTATGGGGCAAGGAGAGGATGAAGTAATACAATTTGGGAGTAAGGGGAGATATCAGAGGACCAGTCATTTGGCAGAAATAGAAAATTGAGAGCAGTTTCATATCTGTGTCCTCCAGAAACCTGTGCTCCGTAAAATGTCAATTTTTCCAAAATTGAAGAAAAAAATAGAGGATTTTTTTTCACTGATGTCTGTTGCTTTGAAATTGTGGAACGATTTCTTCTAGTTTTCTATACAGAGGAGAGGGAGAGACTCTTTTTATGTTTTCTAACTAAGGTGATTTTAATATTTGATGAGTTATTGGTTCTCTCTCTCTCTCTCTCTCTCAGGCAATGCGCTTAAACTCAATCAAACTCAAGCTTTACTGGCATGACTATATACTGCCATAGTTTAAGCAAAGCACTATGGGTTCTGTTTAATCATGTGTGTACAAGTTATACTGTGAAGTTACAACAGGCATTAACGTAATGGTAAAGGTGCACATAACCACAAAGTCCTCAGTACAACTCCAGCTGGAGACATTTGTCTTTGTTGCATGTCATACCCCTCTCTCTCCCTACATTTACTGTCTATCTCTACATCAAATTAAGGCAGAAATGCAAAAAAAAAGGGATAAAAAGCAGTAAGCAAAGGAAACGTACTGTGTTATATCCAAGTTGATAACTGATTTTTGAGTTAAATGACTTATTATTTAGAAAACATCACAAAGAACGTGTTTGTTTTTTTCCCACATTTAGTGAATATTTATCTGCTGTCTGTGTATTTTGGGCAGCAAATTTAAAAAATGAATTTCATCTTTGATGTAGTTCACAGACCCCATTTTCTGTCACTATTTTCTGTGTGTGCACTTTGAAACAAAAACAACAAACACTTATGTTAATGCCACTGTCACCCTCTCCCTGTAGCTGTCCCCTGCAATGACCCAGGTGCACCACCTATTGTAGTCGTACCTGGAATCTATAGTTGGACACAATCCCACACACAAAAACACACACACACACACACACACTAACACCCTCTCTCTCTCTCTTTAAATCTGTCGCTGTCTCCATAGCTATTTCCTGTGGAGACCCCGGTGTACCCCCTAATGCAGTAGTATCTGGAACCCACAGTTGGACGTATGGTTCAGTGCTGCAGTACTCCTGTCTGCCCGGAGGGGTGCTGGTGGGCAACGCTACTCGCCACTGTCAGGAAGATGGCACGTGGAGTGGAGTGCCACCATACTGCACTGGTAACGGGACACCGGTCTTTGAAGAAGCATGCTTGGTGGTTTTCAGCTAGTAGAATAGTAGAGCTTAGATATTTAGTCAGTCAAGTTGCCATGCATTTCATACAGGCTGTTCAGGCTGAGTGTTTCTAAATCTATAGCAATATTCCAGCAATCACAGTGAATCACACTGAAATCAAGATCATCTATATTGAGAGTAGCAACAGGGAAATGTGCATCATGAAATTAAAATATATGCTTTTTAACTGACGAAGATTTTTACAACAAAACAAATACACATAGCTACTGTATATCTCCAAACCACTGCCAGGGAGAGTGCTGGTGATAGATCAGGACACATAAATAAAACACAAATAAAAACCACTAAAATACGAAACAACTTCAGTAACAATAAAAAAGAATAAAACAATAAAAAAAAGTGCTAAACATAAAAACTGTGACCTTAGAGCGAACGGAAGAATGAAACCCGTTTATTTAGTGACCAAGAGATAAAAATGGTGCAGCTGTCAAATAATAGTATCACTTCAGTTTTCTGTGTGTTGTTGCTCCAGCATAGCATACTGCATAATATCACCTATATAGCCTTTACTATGCTAAATGACAATAACAGGTACTGACAAGAACTGGCAGGGAAATATGATTGACATTTTTTAGCAGACTGGTGCCTTTATAATTTCTGTTTCAGAATTTCATAGCAATTCCAGACTCAGGTCTGTGTTTTGACTTTTTAGATCAGTGGGTATTGTTTGCAGATAATTGCAATGCCAAACTGTCAACAAGGCCACTACATAGGTGAAGATTATTCTTCACAATTGTATCATAATTTGAAAAATGGCACTGAGGTCTAAATCTACCCACATATGAGAATGCGTTTCCGGACTAGACTTTGCAGTTTCCAAAACTGCAAACACAAATAAGTTACCAGAATAAACTGGTATGTGATTTAATGATTTTATAATTTAAAGTCTGTCAACCCATTTACTAAGTGACTGTGTCTGTATCAAGCTGGTTATATATAGTTAGGTATGTAAGTATTTGGGCAGTGACACAATTTACATTTTACAGCTATTTTTATATAGTTGCTTGTTTTCAGCGGCTCAAAAGTAGAAGCTCTTGGGTTGCTTTTGCAGCACGTTTTGGGTCATTATCCATCGGTACTGTGAAGCATTGTCCTATCAGTTGTGCAGCATTTGGCTGAATCTGAGCAGATAGTAGAGTCCTATACAGTTCAGAATTTATCTTGCTACTTTTATCAAGAGTCACATCATCAATAAACACCAGTGACCCAGTTCCATTGGCAGCCATTAATGCCCATGCCATAACACTGCCTCAACCATGTCTGACAGATGATGTAGTGCTTTGGGTCATGAGCCGTTCCTTTACTTCTCCATACTCTTCTCTTCCCATCCTTCTGGTACAAGTTCATATTGGTTTCCTCTGTCCGAAGAATCTAGTTCAAGAGCTGGCTTTTTAGCAGTTTTCTAGCAAGGTCTAATCTGACCTTTCTGTTCGTGAGTGGTACCAGTGGTTTGAACCTTGTGTTAAACCCTCTGCATTTACATTCATAAAGGCCCCTCTTGATTGTAGACTGTAGAGTGTTCTTGACCTGGCTAGATGTACTGGAGGGTTTTTCTTCACCAAAGAAAGACTTCTGATAGGTTTGTTTTGTTTTTCCAGCCTAATGGTGGCCTCCATCATTTGCATCAACACCTCTTTGGATCGTATATTGAAAGTTCCCATGAACAGCTACCAAATCCAAATTCAACAATTGGAATCAACTCCAGACTCTTTATGTGCTTTATTTGTCATGAAATAATGAGGGAAGAGGGCCACACCTGGCCATCAAACTGACCGTCAGTTAATTGTTCAATTACTTTTGAGCCTCTGAAAAACAAGGGACTGTGTAAAAACAATGGCTATAATTCCAAAACAGTTAATGTGATATTTTTGTTAAACCCTGTTGAATTAAAGCTGAAAGTCCACAATTCAATCACATCCTGATGGCTTCATTTCAAATCCATTGTGGTGGTGTACACAGGCAAAATGAAGAAAATTGTGTTACTGTCCAAAGACTCATTTACCTAACTGTATTTGATTATAAATATCTACCCTCTAGCATACTGATAACAAGCCAGTCTATGACCATGCAGGCCTTCCTTGCACATTGTATCCTCATTGCTCTCCAAAAATAAAAAAAAATCTGTCCCATTTACATAAGGCATAGGGAGAAAACATTTCACAATTTTTCCAACCTCTTTTTAAACAGTATTATACAAAAGTCTAGTAATTTGCTTGCTACTAGCTGGTGCTAGTCTAAACAGAGTGCCTACTTTTATTACAGAGCTGGTTTAGATAACCCAAGTGCAGAACACAAAGGCAGAGGCTAGGAATTTGAACAAGGGATAACTATTAACAAACTGACATTATTTGTAGAGAATGGGCAGCAGAGTCTTTGTGGCCAGAGGAGATCAGAGGCTGGGTGACAAGGAACCAGGGGAAAGGTTCAGGCAGGCAGTGAGATTCCAAGGCTGAGACAGGAACAGGGGAGCTGAGCGGGGCCAGGCAGGGGAATTGGCAGAGGGAAGCCAGGCAGAGAGAGTCCAGACAGCCATGGAGAGCTGAATTGATCCAGTGCCGTTTCCAGGCAAAGCAGGAGAGGTATGGTGGCAGCAGTCAGGCCGGGGAATGCTGCAGATAGAGGGAGACAAAAATTAGCAAAACCTCAAACAAGCAAAGAGGTACAACAATAACAACAACAACAAAGGGTGAAACAAGACTAAGCTGAGTCTACATTCTGGTGGCATGGTGGAGTTGAAGCCACAGACAGGCAGGGGAAGGGAGGTGGAAGAGTCCTGGTTTACTACTCAGTTTGTAAGTGTTGCTCTACAGTAGGCTTATGCAGATCCCACAACACTACGACTGATCATTTCCAAACTCAGCATCAACTGTCTCTACAGCTGAAATGCAATTAGCTTACTCTGCTGGCCTCAAAACAGAACGCTCAGCAGGGCAGAATCCATCCTGCAGCTGAAGACCTCATTGAGATGCAAGACGCTGCATTTGGAGCTGTACCCTGTTAAACTCACAAATCCCTACGATCCCCGATGGAATTTAAGCTGCTAAAATTGTGACACGCTCAGTGCTTTTAATGCTAGAACAATTTGGTACAGCCTAAATGCAAAGTACAGTTTTACAAAGTTTGCATGTCTGGGTAGGTGCATGCTTGTGTGTTTCACTGTATATGAAAGGCTGAGTAGGCAAAGTATTTGTGCATTTTCTGCAACAGAGGTTATGAGATGACTAACATCACAAATGCTTATTAGTGGATGTTGCTGACCCGTAGCATGAATGCACGCTTATATTTTTAGCATGGTGGCCCCAGTGAGAGACTAACTCCTGAGCCTGTGTTTTAACATTGAATTACATAAAATCACTAGAACCTATTAGGAGGGTAATGTACATCAGTTGAATGCAGCTGTTGTTTCAAATTAACTGTATCGAGGGTATTTAGCTTTGCAGTACATGCGGTTACCTCGGTTTCTGTTTGTGTCTCATCAGTTCAGCACTGCGTGGGTGTTCTTGGTTGCCTCAGTGTTGTGTATGTGTCTTGCTGTTAGAGTGTGTCTGGTACATTAACTTTATGTCTCTTTTCTCACCATAGGTGTAAGTCCAGGAATCTGTGGAGACCCAGGGATCCCTCCCCATGGTGCTCGTCTGGGAGGGGAAGAATTTAAAACCAAGAGCTTGTTGCGTTTCAGCTGTGAAGCAGGATATAGTCTGACTGGCTCAGCTGAAAGGACCTGCCTTCATAATAGCACCTGGAGTGGCACACAGCCTGTCTGTCAAGGTGGGGAAGCCTAGCAACAACCTTTTACGTGACGCATATGGCTATGTTAAAATTTTGACTTCTATTGAAAGATGGAACAAGAGTCATTAAAAACCCATAATGCAACTCACACTTCAGACAGCATACACAGCACCTTTATTTTTCATGAAATTTTTAATTCTATCATGGCACTTGTTTATTTAGTATTGAATATCAAAACAGTTAATTTCTCCTAGAGTCAAAGTACTGTAGATATTAATGAGTTGTTTTGCACTGCTTTCTATTTATATGCACCTATTATTGACCCTGTTTTATAGTAAAAGCATGCGGCTTACTTTATACAAGGGCCATGGATATGACAACATAGCATATACTGAACTGTCGGTTTAGAAAACATGATACATTTTTATAGAAAATTAACCCTGTCTTATATGAGGTTACCTTTGGGTCCCACACCCAGATTCTATAGAGCTATGCTGTAAAAATATACATTATTTTAAAAGTAATCGCTGCAGATTTTTGTATGAACAGTGCAGTTGTGACATATAGACTTAATTATTCAGCGTTTTATGAGAAAATAAATCAGCTCAGGCTCCAGGTTGAGCAGCTTAATCTATTCTTTGGAGAATACAGTACTATCAGGCTACTTGGCATACTAGTGACAGTAAGCAACACATTTGTTACCAAACATAGCTTAAAGCACATTATATACATTGTATACTGTAAATTGTACAATATAAGTATAATGTAAGGGAAGCTTACACATTGCTTATACATGCATGCATTGAGATGGATGTAATTAAAAAAAAATAAGTAGAAGTAAGTATATATATATATATATATATATATATATACAGTATAGTGAAATGCATTTTATATAGAAGTTAAACTTAAAGTACACTATGAATTTTCATTCTTCAGCTGATATCTCACTTAATCACTCCAACCTGTAATTCACACAACTGCAACACAACACAAAATAAACCATTTATCGTGCCTTTGCCGTACATGGTGATTTGATATGTAGACTGACCACTAACTAAAGTGTCATTCAACTGAAAAAAAACTTCACAACTTCAAGTTCGCATAATGTGAGGGGTTTATGGGAGTAGCAGTTTGTAAAAAAAAAACTAAAAAAATATGGAGATTCAAGTGTGTAGATGTGTGTGTGTGTGTGTGTGTGTGTGTGTGTGTGTGTGTGTGTGTGTGTGTGTGTGTGTGTGTGTGTGTGTGTGTGTGTGTGTGTCTGTGTGTGTGTGTGTGTGTGTATGTTTATATCTGTGTGGCCCAGATACAAAGGACTGAAGTATGTCACTCCTAACTGACTTAGCTGTAACTTCCACAACACTCTGGTAATAAGGTGCATCCTATACAACGACAGATTTCAAAGACACGCTTTAAACCCAGGGGGTTTATACTGCTTTAGAGACACTGGAATCCTAAGCTGCTGCCTATGTTACCTTCCCTATTACCAACTATGTTAGGTGGGCTGAATAAAACACTGCTGACATTAACTCCATGGTACTCTGATGCAGATTCTAGATTCATTTAGATAGGTGAACTGTTCTAGCAGAACAATTTTACTGGATAGTGAGAGGAAGGGTGAATCATACATTCATTCCGTGTACTCTTCTATATTATTGTGTGGCTGTGACCCAAAACACCACCAGTATACTAAATATAGAATGCTGAAAAGCATAAAGGCCAAACTGACTTAAATGACAAGAATAAAGCAGTGGATCTAGTCGCATAAATAAATACATGTAGCTGCTAATTTGCAACTTTTGTTTGAAATGTTTCATACCGAAATGCAATATATTTTGCTCAATAATTTTATATTTAAAAAATTAAGGCCAATCTTATGAACGTTGCTACTCAAAAATTTTCATTTTTTTTTTCAATCACTCATAATGTTAATAGAAATCCATAATGTGGTTTTCTTTCATGCCAGTGATCAATATTTTCATATTGTATCTCATTTTGGAATAAAACTCTTTAACAGAGGCAACCCAATTCTACAAGACACAGGACTCTAAACTGAAATGATATCTAGGCGTTGTCCAACTTTGTGGACAATGTTTGTTTGAAACTGTCTGACAGTTAAGCACTGAATTTTACTTTTATTTTGAGTCATGGTTTGCCTACATGTACTGTATTTTGACAGTCTAGCCCTTTAGTATTATAGACAACCAAACACACACACACACACACACACATTTGCATTTGTGTAGTGCTAATCATTTATGTCTGTCTAAAGTTGTTTTTCATTAAGCTAATAGTGGTTAAAAGCTGATTCAGAAAGGATGAGACATCTATCACTGCGACACAAATATAACAAATCCATACACACATCCAGACAAATACACACACGAATACAGACTGTTGCTCACACCACATATACTGATTACACACACGGGCACAAACGGTAAGCTGCTGTAAACGCACACACACACACAGCTTTGCATGATGTGCTTCACCTGCACACCCTGTCACACTGGACAGAGCTTTTAAGGGCTCTGACTAATGAATCCCATCAATAGGTGTTTGACTGTTAAAGGCCGTCAACTGTCATGATCTTATTAGTGAAATTTGCTGTGGGTAGTTGCTAATTCCTGTCTGTTCTGTTAATGTGCTGCGCCAGCAAACGTTAGATCGATGGATCACTACTTTAGACCAGAGCCGTAGTGCTTCCCCTTCATGATTCTTGTGTCTTCTCTCGCAGTTTTGTCATACAATCTACCTGACCAGCGCTGGTTCAAAAACAGAGAAATCTAAGGATGGATAGAGATCCTAGCTTTTGATTTGTGGAAAGAAAAAAAAAGTTTCACTGTGAGAAAAACGCATTGTATAGGCTTTACTGTAGAGCCCGTTGAGGCAGCTGTGAAGATAAACACCATTGTGTCTTGATGGATGTTGCTATGTCACGCATACAGCCATTCTCAAATAATGAATATGTATTCTCTGTGCTCTCAACACTAAGACTTTGTTTTCCCCAAGATAACTTCAGAAGGACATTGTCCACAAATACTGACTGATAATAAGCTTCACAACCCTGCTGCATGACCAATACTGCTTCTTTCTCTTATTTGTTTTTTTTCCACAGCTGCTGGACATCTTACCATGATGATCTTATTCAAAACACTGTTGCAGACATATCTGCAGACATCATGTCTTGTATTTTAACAAGAGGCAGAACCTGGGAGGTAGAACCTTGTCCTTGGAGCATTTTAAGGCTTGGTGCTTAGCTCAGTGGCACTTATAGTGGGTGCTGTAGATGTACTACCGTCCTCCTGCCAGCTTGTAGCACATAAGTGGAACACTGTACATCTGCCATTCAGTGCTGGGAATCAATCCAACAACCTTTAGTTATTAATCAGCCCCACTGCCTAAAGGACATATTTTATGTTATTTCCAGCTGACTCCAGTGATAATCTCATTATTGCAGCCTACAGCTGATCAGCCTTGAGTGACAGCAAGACAGTATTGCTCACACTGATATTATCAGTATGATTAGTCACTGCTGTTTAATATTTCCTTAATTCTCAGCTGTATCCTGTGGTAACCCTGGCACCCCAGCACACGGCAGAATCGTCTTCAGTGATGGCATCACCTTCGGCAGCTCGGTGGCTTATGCATGCTGGGAAGGCTTCAAAACATCAGGCCTGACCACGAGACATTGCACAACAAATGGGACATGGACAGGACAACCCCCAGACTGCACTGGTAGGATAGGTTCAAAAGTAATGCTTCATTACTATTGTTGCTATTGGTGGAAACAGCAGGGGTATAGTCATTATGAAAAAATTGTAAAGGTTGAACTAGCTTTATTAGCTATAGCACCAAAGCTAGTACTTCAAATAGTGTTGGCACATGTAAAGTAATGTTTTTTTAGTAAAGGATGCAAGACTAGCATAAATTGTGCATGGACGGCCTGGGTGGCCTGTTGCTGTGCAGATGCAGAACTGTAGAAGATTGTTGTGTCTGAGTTTTCAACTTGTAGTGTTTAACCGAGCCAGACAGAGGCTTGGGTAAAAGGAATGAGTTGGGAGGTAGATGAAATGAGGCAAGGATGTGCTTCAGGGAAGTTAAGGAAGGTAGACCTTAAAAAAATCATAGGAGGGCGAGATTAAGAGGCAGGCAGAGAGAGGTATAAACACTTTTTCTGACTATGCTAGAAGGAACAGTAAGATATAGTAAAAAAGATTAGATTGATTTATCAAAAAATGTTACTGCCCTGGTGCATTACGACACTACTGCAGGCCTGCTTGAATATCACCATCTGACAGATAAACACTACATACACTGTATTCATGACTTGTCCTATAAAACTTCTCTCACATCCTTTAGTGATCAGTTGCGGAGACCCTGGGCCAGTAGCCAATGGGATCTATCTTGGACGTGAGTTTACCTTCAACCACACGGTGACCTACCGCTGTAACCCTGGTCACCTGATGGAACCACCTGAACCTGGACACAGCGTTCTGCGATGTACTAAAGATGGAACCTGGAACCAAACCAAACCCAGCTGTAAAGGTGAGAGGAACTAACATTCATAATAACTGCTCCCAGTAAAAGTAAAACAGGACAAGAATGGCAACTTTTTGTGCCTGCTTTTTATTCTGTGGCCAGAGGCATTATATTTTCAGGTTGTCTGTCTGTCCATCCCATTCTCCCGAACGCAATATCTCAGGAAAGCCGGGAACTTCTTCAAATTTGACACAATCGTTCACTCGGACTGAACTGATTGGATTTGGTGGTCAAAGGTCAAGGTCACTGTGACCTCACAGGAGCCTGTTGCACCCACTGAATTATATGAGTTTCCTCAGGAAGAACAGTCTGCTATGTCCCTTTTTGAATAGGGCCTCACTGTTGTGAGTCCAGTCCAGTTTTTTTAATGATTTGACTCGTAGGAGTACACACTCTTCACTTCCTCTCACTAGATGACAACCAGGACAGGGAGCCTCCTGTTCCTCTGGTAGTCCACTAAAAGCTAATTGGTTTTGCTGATATTGTGCTTCAAGTGAATGTCATTGCACCATGTGACGAAGCTCTCTATCAGTCCTCTGTATTCTTCTGTAAAACTTGTCTCTAAGTGAAGACAGCATGTTTCTCACTGAAAATTATTCACTGGAATCATACATGTCAATATGTCAATAACTTCCATTTAACCAAAAAATAAACTAATACCTTTTATTAAATTCCTTCAAAGTCTTCACTACTCATATTATATGAGTCTGGACAGACATGGATGTTAACAGCAACAAGGTTGGCAGAGGCATACAACCGCGTGGCGATAATTCTAGTGAGTTCAAAAATAGAATCTGCATCGAGGGATCTGCAGGATAGTAGTTCAAGGAATACTGCAACTTGCTAATGGATCTGATCATTTGCAGTAGAGTCCAACCCATAGTAGGTCTTTTGAGGCCAATACCAGTGTCTATATTTAAGAGTAAAGTAAAAACATATAAATATATAAAATACGTTATGAGAGACACATTTTACACCAAATATTAAACAGTTTGCAGTGCCTGAAAAATTAAATTAACATCAATAACAACTATCAATAAAATAAGATGGATAGGACTCAAAAATGAAAAACTTGAACTGTACCGAACTATATACTATAAAAAACTAATTTAAGTAGAGTATGGTGTGGGCAAGCATGTATTATGAACATTTAATTAAATTCTGAGAGTTGATATTGGCATCCCATCACCGATCAATAATTCATCTTTATGTATAAATGTATCCTAAATTTACTGATACATTTTTGTGTTTGTCTATGAGATGAAAGCAAAGCATTATGGATTTTGAGCGACTGAACCCCATTAGCAAACATACTCACCAACATTTAGTTAAATTATACACTGCAGCTGAGCACCATATAGAACATGGACTTGAAGTGGAACGTATCAAGTCTCAATGTAACAGAAATCTTATAACAAGGTACTTAACAATAAAGACTTAAACTTGTAATTACTGTTATAGAGATGTGCAATTGCACCAAAAAGCCCCACAAAATCAAGTGACAAATTGAATAAGAACAACAGTCTTTCAATGCAAGCTGGCATACTAACATAATAGATTTTGTCTTTAACAGTACATTAGAGGGAGGCCAAAGGAAGATTCACATTGCTCTTTACAGTAAGAGAGTGTTAAATTAGGGTTTATCTCCTGAAACCCCTCTGTTTTTCACAAACACAAAGGGGAAAATAAAAAAGAATGCATTAAAATAAAATGAGCTAGAGTTTTACAACAGCCCATATTTAGAGTTTAGACCATGATACTCAACAACAGTAAAAGGGAATGTTTCCTGAGATCCTCCCTGCCGCTTCTTCCCACAAACAGAAAATCTCCTGCTGGCTCCTGCAGTTGCAGAGGCTTTGAACTGAGATGAAAAAACTGAGAAAGCAGGCAGAGAAGCTACTGAGAGGTAACCAGAGAGAGAGATGCAGATAGAGGGAAAAATAGGGAAGTAAAAGATAATGTCGGTGATAGAGAATGAGACTGGGGCAGGAAACTGAAAAGTGAAAATTAGAGGACAAAAGAAAGAATGGGAAAGAAAGGGATAGACACAAGTACGAAGATGTTACAAATCCTCTATCTTTTTCTGTTTCTCTTCCTTTGTTTCCTTTCCTGTCTTTTCTCTATCTGCCCTCCTTTGCTTCTCACTTTTCTACTCCTTTTTAGGTCCTACTTCTACTGTTCACATCTTTTTGTTCAGCTCCCCTGTTTTCATCCCCTCTGTTTTCACCCACTTCAAACATTCCACAAGCCTTCATTTGATCCTGTTTTGGAACAACAGCTTCTTCGCACCCAGGCACACATGCTCAGACAGAAACATATTGAATAAAGGAATTTTAAGCCATAAAAGTGTGGCTTTACAGGCGAAATGAATCAAGTGAAACATAAAAATGAAGAGGGATTGAGCAAGCAAAGCAGTGAGGGGGAGGGATAGTGTAGGGAGGGAGAGAAAGAAAGAATGAAGGAGTTAAAGGTGGAGAGAGGAAGAGGAAGAATTGATGGGCTGAAGGTGTAGGGGAAGAAAGCATTAGAGACACAAAAACGCAAAAAGACAGAGTAATGCAGAAAGTAAGAAAGATGGAAAATGGGAGGTAGAAAAAAAGGGAATCAAGTGTGTGAATGAGAAAGGAAAAAGTGAAAAAACGATGTGGGGCTACAAGGAGAAAACAACAGAGAAGCAAGTGAGAGAGAGGAAACAAGTGATGGGAGAAACAAAGAGGCAAATCAATACCTGCCCCCAAACCTGTAAACACACAGTGAGAAAAGGGATTAAGCCCATAAAATGTGTTGGCTGGGTGAATTGCACCAAGAGACATATGCCTAAAAGACGAAGTGAGGGAGGGAGAGGCAATAGCGGTGTGAGAAGGAGACCAAGGCAAAGGCAGAGGATAAAAGAGGACTTGACCTGGGACAGAGGGACGGGAAAAAAAGTGCAGGGAGAAAGAGACGAAGGGCTGAGGGGAGAGATTGAAAAAGAAGTAGGAAGACAGAAAGGAGGCAGGGGACCAAAGTGTAAGAAAGAACAGTGGCGAGACGTGAGAGGAAAGAAGAAAGGGTGGGGAGAAGGAAAGGAGTCAATGATCGCAATGGCAGAGAGAAGAGCAGAGGTGGGGGTAAGCAAGCGGGGATGAGTTACTCCTCCCGTCTCATGTGAAGTGAAACCAGTGTATTCACAACATGGGAGACAAGAGAAGATAAAAGAGTTCAGAAAGCCTTCAATTACAGACACTACTGTTCTTTGGGCATCAGAGACCAGGAGAAATATGGGTGTGGAATATGAAATGCAGTGTTTCCCACAGGTTGAGAATGTATTTTTGGTGGTAGGTGGCGCGGCATGTGACTGATGTGAATTCAGAGACTGTATGCAGTTTAGAGGGAGAGAGTGTAACCCAGGTTATTTCTGTAGCTAAAATTTACAGATGCCTCCTAAATGCCTCGCATGCAGACTTATGGTAAACACTACCGAGGCAGCTGCGCACAGAGCACTGTCTAGTGTTCACCAGCTCAGACAGTTGTGTGGCCAAAATTTGGTTAGTTTGAAAAGAGTCAAATAAGGCGTTGTAATGTAAGATTTACCTAATTTGGCACAGAGTGATTTATGTACCTGGACCAGTTTGAATCTACCTGTGGGTCGTCCAAGTAGAGCTCATGTATGGAAAATGATGAATTGCTGAAGTCAATAACAATGTTTTATTCTATTTTAAGACATCTGGAGTTTGACGCCTAACAACAAAACTGCTTTTAGGAAGAAATAGGGAAAAATTATGAATGTATGCGTTAAGAAAGTGGGATTTGGCATTGACTTGTGTGCAAGTGTCTAGATGTTTTTTTTTATGAGACTAACAGGAAACATAACAAGTAGAGTGAAGAAACACTTTTCAAGTCTGGGAGGATGGTTTTGGAGAACATGCGAGGACACAGGTGACATATGAAACCAGAATTAGTCAAGTGATTAGTTTGCCAAGCACCCGTGAGTTGTCTGGAACCTTGCTTTTTGTTTTTTTGTTTTTTGTTTTTTGGTAGTTCAAAACTATTTTTTTTCTTAATTGCACTTTGATTTTGCACCCAAAAGAGTAGGCACAATGCAACAGAGACACACAGAGAGACTGAGAAAAACAAAAAGAAAATAAGAGAAAAGTTTGGCAGAGATGAAACAAAATCAAGTGTTGGAGGGATTTATTTTTGCAGCATTACTGCATTCTTATTCTTACTTTCTATCCATCTTCATTTCAGCACTTGCTTATTAACATGTACATTAACATGTACTTGTTGTTCGTGTGTGCATGTCTGTATGGTTATCTTTGTCTGTCTGTCGCCCTCTCTCTGTGTATGGTTGTGTGCACTGTATATCATCATAGCAGAGTGAATGGAGCGTGAAACCATCTGTCCCCCGGTTAGATGAGAATTACACTGACTTTATTAGATGTTTGAAACCATGCAGATGGTTATCATTATCTTTGGGAGTTAGGCAAACACACACACAAAGATGTTTATCAGGGTGATATGAAATTATGCAAAGACGTGCATGCCCATACAACATACTTGCCTGTATGAACACACACACAGGCGCACGCAGATGCATGCACAAAATTGAGTTTGTAAAATCTTGAAAAGACGCTGTAACCTCACCATGCATAAACAGTGTGTTGTCAACTCTCCGTATATAACAGATGTCTTTTTAATGCAAACTAATCAATTTGATATGCCGGACTCTTTGATATAAATATTGGATATGTACACTAGCAGTTATGAAATCAAGTTTCAAAGTAGCTGTAGGTTTGTGTGAGTCATTAGCATTACATAAATAGAAATCCCATGTATTGAGTTTCAGTATAAATATGTTAAAAGTAGGACGACATTTCATAAAAAGGTTAATGGAAAACTTGTCTTGTGGATAATATTGTCAGCATTTAATTTAGCAGACTTTAACAATAACACATATAATCCCCAATAACCACAAAGTGGAAGCAGGAATGGCATCACAGGCAAAGCTAAAATCCAAAAGTCCTTTACTTAACTCTCAGTCCTTATGGTGACCATGGCTGGTCTGTTGGTTTAGCAACTTAAATATGGTGACCTAGGGTCATGTGTTGCTTTAGGACAGTCAATGTCCATATGGTGATCACGGCTGTCTGCTGCTTTTGCTATTCTTTGTTTTCACTTGATGTCACACCTCCCATCAGTAGCCAGCTTGTCATATACACTGAGCCTGAATATGGAAGTTTCTGGCTTTTGCAAATGTTACAAAGTGAAATTTTAAAAATTCTTTTTAAATCAGGCTTTTCTTCAGAAAGGTATTGTTACAATTGTTGCTTCACATCTTTCCCATCTTAGGACTGCATATCCACCAGGGACATGTCTTAACTGCCGTTTTGTCTTTCTGTGTACTTATTGTGTTATTTGGTGCTGATTTATTTGTTGTTACTGAAGAAAAAAAATCACTAAATAGGTGTTAACCAAAGATGAAATGAAGTATAAATATCCCTGTTGTAACCACATAAGCTATTAATGGCATACTACTTGTTAAAGTATTTATTTTCTTACTGCTAGTTACAGTGTAAAACCAATGTCAGTGTAAAACAACATCTAAGCAATGTTCATTCACACACTTGCTGGAGCCTATATTAGTATACTATATATTGCATGGAACCCAAAGCATGACAGAATACATAAATAGACGTAAAGTCACAGCTATGAGTAATTTTCAGTTTTGAGTACAACAGTATTAGAATAGTGGGAAACCAACCACCTGGTGAAGAGAAACTTGTAAACTACACACAGACACACACACACATGTGTACATGTTGTCCCTCGAGCTATGTTAATGGACATTATATTATCATTTGTGTGTGTGTGTGTGTGTGTGTGTGTGTGTGTTCCAGTGATCCAGTGTGGACCTCCTCCTCAAGTACATCATGGGAAAGTGGAAGGGACAGACCATTCATGGGGATCAAGTATTAGTTATAGTTGTTTCCATGGTTACCAGTTGTCCACTCCTGCTGTTTTAACCTGTGAGGGGAATGGGACATGGACAGGAGACATACCACAGTGTCTACGTAAGTTAGCTGGTTCACTACATATTGTTTAAACTGCTGCATCATCTGCGGCAGTGATGTTCGTCACATCACTAATTTTAATAGTGTAAACCAAGCAGGAGCGCTAACTGTCATTGTTGTGTGTTTCAAGCTGTCCTGTGTGGCGATCCTGGATCTCCCGGAGGAGGATTCAGAGAGGGGAACGCCTTTTCATACCGGTCAGTGGTTAAATGTATTAATTACTGCCTGCATATACTGTGTGTGCGTATATATATATATATATATATATATATATATATATATATATATATACATATATATGCTTAAGAATACTTTTGAAATCTGCTCTAAACTTTTTGCGTGTTCTTCACCATAAACATGTTTAAATGTAATGTCATACCCGAAAATAATCAAACTACACCTGAAACAGTTCAGCTCGTCACTTGTATTTGTTCTTTTTTTGTGTGTGTGTCATTAAATATTTGCTTTCCTACATAGGTCAGAGGTCCGGTTTTACTGCCATGCCCCCTACTTGCTGGTAGGCTCTGCCTCCAGACTCTGTCAGGCCAGTGGGATTTGGAGTGGCCAGCAACCAGCCTGTATAGGTGATTAAAAGGCAACACACAAAGTACTGCTTGCCTTCAGATACACTAAGTGTGCATGTGTTTCTGAAAGTATACTGCCATGATGGTGTATCGCCATGGTGTACCCCCAAAATATATACATACATGTATGTATGTGTGTATTCCTAAATACATATATACATGTATACATACATTTAGGAATTATCAAACCACTTGATACATTAAATTTTTATAATATTTTTGTCCACTGACTCATTTTGTATGTGTAGGGCTTCACACCCTTAATGTTTAGCAGTATGTCCATTATGAATCCATAAAATCCGTATTATATCTTTAAATATGTGAACTCCAAACTGCATATTAAAAAATAGGTTCATCGTGTTAATTATTTCTGGGGCAGTGAGAAAAAAATGGCTGAGAAACCTTTTTTTGTGTTTTAGTTTTCTCATCTCAAGAAATTTGCTGTTACTTGTTTTTGCTCACTTTTTAAGGAAATTCCGATATAGCATAGTCATCAATGCTCCTAACACTCTTTTACATCACACCCAGACAAATTTGCATAAATTTGAGAAACAACATTACCAGCATTGACAGAATGTTCCTGTAAATCTTTGAAATGTTACATATTAATTGTGGACGAACAGACATTTTAACAAGTAATGATTAAACTTCTGTGTAAACAGATTACTGGTAAACAAAATTGTGGCACTTACTCATAGACACCTTTTAGTATTCCTGTGCAGACAGAGCTGGAGATGTTATCTAATCAGTCACTGTAGTTTTGATATCAGTATTTGATTTCTTTAAAGATTTCATCTTGGAAAGCAGTCCTTCATTTTTGAAGCAAAATCGAGGTTTTTGGGAAGTTTGTTGTGGAACAAGTTGTAAGATGACAAGCTAAAGGCTGAATTATTATGTAATAGCTTAGATGTAAAGCAGCCTTGTAGAAACACCGCAGCAATCAAAGAATTTCTGTCATGTTACTCTGCTAAAAATAACTGTATTACTTTTCATATAATACATCCCTATAAAAATCTATCCATGGTGTTACTCGTATAGTATGCCCTGACCAGTACTGCAGTACTTCTTGTAGCTTTTCTTTTAAAATTGCTGTTGTACGATGCCATTCTTTTATTTTTCTGTACATTATTATAAGTACTAAAGGCACAAGCCGAGGTGGGTGTTAGGGGATTTTCTATTGGGTTATACAGGTCAAGCATGGGCCTTGAGGTCTCAGGTGAAACAGCAGAAAATCTTTCTGAAAGGCTCAATGTCCTCTCTCCTTGAGACATTGGGTAGCTGTCTGAGGTTATTTGGGAAAAAAGCGCCATTCTGATAAAAGTGAAGCAGCATTGCTGTAGTAGCCAAGGTCAAAGGAGATGGCTTTTTTTTTACCTGCCCTGACGCCATAGATTGGGGTCTGCTAGAATCCATAGGCATACCCAGATAACTGTGGCGCCAGACCAGGATTCGCTGACGTTATACTGAAGGCTACATGCAACATGATCTGAACTAACACGGGTGTGTGTGTGTGTGTGTGTGTGTGTGTGTGTGTGTGTGTGTGTGTGTGTGTGTGTGCAGACCCAGCCTTCAACAGCTGTCGTGACCCAGGAACTCCAGCCTATGGTATCCCAGTCATGGCACTGGGCTTTCAGGTGAGAAACATATTGGTTGACTGTAAACCTACTGTTTAATCCTAAAATTACATTAAATATACAAGTTAAACTAGTCAGAGAAGACCATTATAACAGCAGCCTAAAAATTCATGTTAAGAGTTTTCAGTAAGAGGTATGAACCTATTCTCTTGGTCAGAACTGTAAGTATGCATTTCAAATAAAAGACTTTGAGAACTGACAGTTCTGCAAACCTGCTCATTTTAATAAGATGATTTGATTATAATTCAGCTTCAAGAGTTTTGTAAACAAGTACTTTATGTAAGGTTTAAAGGTTTCATTCTAAACTTGATTAGGATGCATTTAAAGGCTTCATAGATGAGTATGTGAGATTTCGTAGATGACCATGTTAAAAAATAGCAGCAGAATTCTACCACTTTTACATAATTCAAGGATGTGATGAGACAAGGACAAAAGGAGATGCAATAATGCAATAATGCATTAACAATCATAACAATCTCCATCTGAGATACAATAGGCCTGAGGATTGCAAAGGTCCTTGGTTGGAAAAAAGCAAGAGTCAATCAGACACTCAACCTGTAGGTGAAAAGTAAAGACCTGGTCAAAAATGCCCCCCAGATCCCTAACATTAGACTTTATGAATGACAGGCAATATTTGCTTTTGTCTTAGGGATTGGGCTGTCTGAAGCATGGATAAAAACCTGTTGATGGAATATATTGGCCATCAAATCCTTAATGGAATTTGAGCAAACATGCAAATCCTTCAATTTGTGATATAATTGGATATCATACACGTCATATTTCCCTTGACATCTCTACAAAGACAGGAAGTGATTACTACCATCATTAGTAAAAATAGTGCAGGAGTGACAATGTTATTTAAAGTATTTAATAAACTTAAGGATTACATCCACTCAAAGAGACAAAAATGATAAATGTTGGTATCTTTTTTTCCTGTTTTGTGTGATTTAAAGAGTTAGCAGTGAGGTAAGAGGTTAATTCAAAGTTATTTATCTTGACAACTAGAACGGCACTTAGTGGAGCGTGTACCTCCACCAAGGACAAATATTGACGAAAATGTCGAAAAATGCCGTATCTTGCAATGTTAAGAAAAGTGATAAAAAAAATACCCGAATCCCCCTTTAACTGGATCTGACCCCAAATTTAATGGGTTCTTCCCAGGCCCATGGCCAATCCCTCCACCAAGTTTGGTGGAAATCGGTTCAGTAGTTTTAGTGTAATCCTATTGACAAACAAACAAACAAAAAGACACGAGTGAAAACATAACCTCCTTGAGATAAGAAGAGATAAGACTTTCTTCAAGTTAAATGACAGCCACCCCATGCTGTTGTGTGTGGCAGGTTTCAAGGCTATGGGGTTAACAATCAATTGAAGAGAATTTGTTGTTGTGCTTTTACGTAATGTAGGTTGGCAGTAAGATTTCCTTCAAGTGCCGCAAAAGCTACCACATCCTCGGTTCAACCACAAGAACGTGCCTAGAAAATCTAACCTGGAGTGGAACTCAGCCTGAGTGTATAGGTAAGAAATAACTATGTCTGTTATTACTGTGTACAACTATTATTTGTCCTCATAATAGTGGTAAAAAAACTGTTTTTAAATTAGTTGCTCTGTTTTGTTGTTACTGTTGAGGTTTATGTTGTTGCTTATATTTATTAATTTAAATTTGGTTTTAAGGAGAGGAACTTTCTGGGTTTTTTTTAGTCTAAGGCATTAATGTCAGTGTTAAATCTGTTTGTTTTTCTCTTCCCCATCACTCAGCCCATTCATGCAGACAGCCAGAGACCCCCAGTAATGTAGATGTTCGGTCTATGGACCTGCCTACCTTGGGATATACGCTGATCTACACTTGTCAAGATGGTTTTTATCTGTCTGGGGGATCAGAGCACAGAACCTGTAAAAGTGATGGGAGATGGTCGGGCAAACCCCCGCTATGTAAAGGTATTCAGATGGAACCTAAAATCTAAACTGGATGTCATAATCCCATATGGTTTAAGATAAATACCGATTATCACCCTGATATTATTGCTATGCCTTCATAAATCAGCATCGGGCGTACCATGAATTGTGGGGTTATGTTTTTGGTTTTTTTTATCACATACTCATTGCACTATCGAGTCTCAAAGGCAAGCAGCTGATGGCTGTGAGCACTGTGATGTAAGACAACAAAACAATAAGTTTATAACCAGACAGGAAAGAGGCTGCCAGATGCTTTCTGCCTAGTATTTTTGGATCCTTTTTTGTCTGTGGAACACCCAGAAGCGCCAAATATCATTGTAATGGACAATTAAATTATAATTTTCTAGGTTTTTTCTTGGTTTTAGTTGTCTCAGACCTGTCAAGTGAGCTAAACTTAACTTAATGCTGTGTTATGTTTCAGTTGGAGTCAAAGTCAATCCCAAAGGCAGAGGAGAGTCAGATGTCCAGAAGAACAAGATTCGTGGTATGCAGAATAAACAACTACAACACACGTACATACACTATATTACAGGTGCCGCAGATGTACATTAAATATACTTACACTTACACATTTCCTTGGGAGCTTGTTTTTACAGCATTTCACACCAAGTTCATTATATGGTTTTTTTAATAAACGGGATGGTTACAAAATATGTCCCAGAGGGGAATGGCTACTGAGGAAGGAAGTCGTAGTCAGTGTTGACTCTATGGGTCTTCTGTCTGGACAAACAGTCTCGTTTCAGATTTATAGGTTGACAGTCAATTATCCCCTGTGAAGAGAGTGCAGGTAGGCTCAGAGCAAGTCTAATAAATCAGTGAGAACATTCACGTGTAATACCTTGTAATACCTTGTGATTTTGAAGTAGGATTTGATAATCAATATAGGCATTTAGAGGGAGCCAGTGGAGAGAGACTAACGTCAGAGGAAAAGATCAAAGTTATGCGATTTTTGTAAGAATACTTAAGTTACTGAGTGTTGAATAAATCATGATTATGTAACGTGCCAGTTAACATGCCAGGTTTGAATAAGTCATAATTCTGAAAGTGTGGGATTCAGACAGCCAGGCACTTACCCACTGCAGCGGTCAATTATGAGGGAACCAGAGGTAGGCATGTTTTGTCCGTGTTTTGGCAAACACAAGGGGGTAATCCTAACCCTGACATTTTTTTGGCTATCATCCCTGTTCAGGACCTCTTAACTTGTCCTCTTAACTTGTAACTGGGAAAAGTTGTCTGCAGTCTGCAATGCTGCAGTTTATCTTTTTTTACCTCCTCTCCATTACAGTTCCGGTGGATGTTTTCTCTCAAAACTCTGAGTGGAGCGGTTTCTACGAGTATCTAGGGAAGCGACAGGCCACCACATTTACAGTTACTGGGTTCAATGCTTCCAGTGGCAGAGTTAACGTCACATTACTGGAGACCAGCGGAGTGTCAATCAGACTGTCAGGTAAAACAAGGAAAACACTGATATTATTTAGAGTCACTCTAATCAGTTTTGCTCTGAAAGATCCATCATTATATCATTTTCATTTTTCAGACCTTGAAACACGGATACATAAAACTAATCCAGTAAACCAATTTCTTGTCAGTTTTATTTTCTTAGATTTAATTTTCATCACCAAAGCCTATCTTGATTGTTAGAAGTCATAAAATGTATGCAAAATTGAAAATAATTACCCCCAGTGACATAGAAGAAGATAAGAGCACATAGAAATGGGTGGAAAATACTTAATTTCATGTGCTATTAAATGATAGCTAAATGAAAATAAAATGGACCTGTCGAACTGAGAACCAGTCTTGTAACGCCAACTTTATTTTCAGCAAGATAAAAAGAGCAATCACATCTCAAAGGTTTAAGAATTGCAGACTTTAAATGCAGTGTAAATAACACGAGTGGAAGCACTACTGTAGGTGTAAATACACAGTAGGATAATAAAGATCCAGCTTTCATTCACTCCTATCAGAAATGCATCACTGTAGGTTTGAACTGGCGCAACTCTATATTGCACCAATTCTTACCTACATGTCAGCTCTCAGTCGGCAAGGTAGGAAAAGGGTCTAGTGCAAGAGCGGTAGAGAATACAGAGAATAGAAACAGGTCATTAATACCTTAAATAATAAAACATGCAGAGGCACTGGGGGGAATTATGAACAAGTTATGTGCCTGGGCCCCTCTACGCCAGTGCATCTGCAGAATCACCACACCAGTCTAAAGGGCCAATTTATTACCTGAGCAACATAGCCTCCCAGAGCAGCACCCCAGTGCACCTGATCTACTGTTTATCTGTACCAACTGTGACGTACATAGAGTATATTGCAAAATGACTGGCAGGTTTACAAAGCAGGTAAATCTGCACTGTCGAATGAAAACCTTCAAAATAGTAGTGTTTAAGCATCTGACTCTTCCACTAACACTCATGTATTTTTTGACATTTCAAAATATTTCACAATCAGCAGTTCAGCTAGGGCTGCCATAACATAAAATTATTTCATTTTAAATCTGTGATATTTCTTTTACATGGACTTGTCATATAGAACAGCAACAGTTCGTTGCACTACAGTTAACCAGGTAGTGACATGTAGCTGAAGGGTAAACGTCTCTTTTTACCCAGTAATGTGTCAGGTGCTTGGTGAAGGGAATAGAGTATGATAATTCAAAACGTCAAGGTTTCTCCTTTTCTCTGAATGTCACTCAACCTGTCTGTCTGTTTGCTTGCCACCTTGTCTGTCTGTGTCTCTTCACCTTTACCTCAATGTCTTTCTCTTTTTCCTGCAGAGTGCCACACAATTTAGAAGCTAATGTGCTGTTATTGACACTGTACCAGGATCAGGCACTAATCTCTCTCTGTCTCTGTCTAGGTACCTATAAGTCAGAGGAAAACCAGCTGCTGTTGAAAGTCTACCAGGTAAAGGGACCGACAGAGCATTACTACAGCAAGTTTAAAAATGACAACTGGGCGATGGATGGACATGTAAGACAAACCTCCTTATTTTTCTATATCAAGCATTTCAAACTAAAAAGCGGTTTTGCACGTATCTTTAATAGTAATCACAGTCAGTATCCCAATATGAATGTGTATATTTCTGAACAACAGAATTGTAATAACAGGATATAAATGTTTCATTAAACTCCAAAAAATTACTACACTGAATTTTTGGCCTTCCCTCCTGTGTAACAATAATGTAATAATAATAACAGTACATCAGATGGGGTCAGGAGAGGTGCATTGAAATTCCAGAGAAATCCTCAGTCAGATTATGCAAAACAGATTTTGTAATTCAATGAAGTATAATTAACATTTTTTTTAGAAAGAGGAATGAAATGGTTTACCAAGAGGCTTTTGTTTCCATCTCTTTAGCAAAGAAATTTGTTATTGTATTAAAAATTCTCACCATTAGGTTAGTGTAGCACAGTATACCGAAACCAAAAAAACATCGCAATACCCTGCCATTTTATATACCCCATTTTATTACTATCGGTATTTTAAGAGCAACAGTGTTTTAATTAGAGGTGCATTTCCTATGAGTTGCGTCAATTTGAAACAGCGGGGCAGCGTGCGTGTACAGCGCTCTGCTTCCACTCCTTCCAGGCCAAGTGGGTGTGCTAACTGTTTTTAGCTTTCATGGTGACAAAACCTGAGGCATGGCTGCTAATACAAGTCCTCTTGGCCACCGTCCACGGCTTGTCAAGAAGGCAGACGCGCAAAGCGAATAACTGCATTATTTTCGCTTAGACCGCCAAAAGTCAGGGCAAGCCCACAGACGCCACTAAGTCGGTCCGTAAAAGATGTTTTAAACCTATGCAGACCAAGGAAGCCAGCTTGGCAAAGAATCTCGCTGACAGACATGCCGACCTGTTCAAAGAATTCAAAGGGCGACAAGTTAGCAAAGGTGATAGATAACACAAGTACATCATGCCTATGCCTTCAAAAATTAGTCAAACGAGTGTGAGTTATTTTGTGACAAGCAAACTTTTTTCACCATCAGAGTTTGACAAGGCAATTCAAGGCAATGATAACTGTTCCATTTGGCTAACTTACGGCGAGACACTACAGGCAAAAACATAGTTTTTTCATGCACTGGTCAATTTTAAGATTTTGGGCTATTTTGCTTCCATAAAATGTCTTCTTTCGGACTCGTGGAAAGAAAACATCCAAACTACACGTTTAATTGTTTATTTTACTACGTTCTGTGTATTTGTGTGTGTAGATTTCAATTACAATACCTATCCTTAAAAGCCATCTTCTCAAAATACGTTTTTTCTCATACACTGAGCCAGAAATCACCACTTCAGTAGCACCTGCATACACCAAATTTTCCAGTTTTATTCCTGTCTATATTCTGAAGGTTTTTAGTGAGGGATTTGTTCATATATCATTCATAGTCTGATTTATATAACATTTTACTCCTAAAAACATGGCAAAAACAGATTTCTTATGGCAGTGATATATGTAAACATAACATTTATGAAAACGTGTAATACAAACTATAATTGTCTTAAAATAAGTAATCAACTAGGGAAGTTTCATGGTGATATCTATTGGTTCAAATTTTTATCTTACTCACCTGCAGTGTCTTGTCTTACCAATGTGGCAAACATCTCTATTAACACTGACTTAACCATAACTTGCACGCTGCTAAAAATGAGGCGTTCACAAGTATGCAGATCAACAACACTGTACTCGTAAAGGTTATCATGGGATGTACATTTTTGTCAATAATTATTTCTACTGCTAGATAATGTGCTCAGTAGAGTGCAGACCTCAGTAGAGCGCAGACCTCTGCCAAGGAGGTGAACTGAGTCATATCTGAGTGTTTTCTGTTGTATAGTAAGTATAGGGGAAGTCAGATTACTGCATCCCATGTAAAAAGCTTCAATAACACTATGACCTTGATCTATTTATTTACAATAATCCAATTATTAATGTTATAAATTTAATAATCCATAGTACATACTTACACGTATGACAAAAAAGCAAACAAGAAAACACAGCGCAATCAACAATTTTAAGTTTTTAAATTTTAAGTGTGGCACTTGGTGATGAAGCTCAAACCCAGGATTATTAGCCTGCACACTACAGTAGTGCACTAAAGTAGATTGAACACAAATGACTCAATATACCTCCTTGTTGGAAGTCTGTGCTTTACTGAGTGCATTTTCTAGTTTTCCATTTAGCCAAATTAGATTTAAAAATGACAGTTAATGAGGACAGGGTCTCTCTCTTCCATGTTCAGTCATCTATTATTCCATTACTTTTCCTGATGTTTTAGGTTTTGCCGTGGTATCGTTTCAGTATTAGGATCAAGATAGTGTATTTAGGCAGGTATCATATCAAAGTCAGAATCTGGTATCATGACACTACACTACATTAGGTGACGTTGCTAAATATATTTCCATGATATGCACATTTGTTACAATGCACACAATGTACTTTGAAAGTGCTATCAGTTTTGTCTAAATGAAAACCTTTTTTATTTGCCAATCCACAATATTTACTTTCTTCTACTGGTTTATAAACAGTATAATGTAGTACAAAATGAAGACATGCAATAGTTAACATTTTGCTAAGTTGGCCACTATAGAGAATGGAGGTTTATCTCTTATCTAATTCGCATCTCTCATCACAGAACTGAACAGATTCCCCAACAACTTCATCTGTTTGTATCGTAATGTAGCATCTGCGACTTCACCCACTGAACTGTGAAGGGACATTTTAAAGGAACAGTTTACTTGCTTTTTTGCCGAGGGTTAGATGAGAAGATCAATTCAACTTTCATGTCTGTGCCATAAATATGAAGCTACAGCCAGGAGACAGTTAGCTTAGCTCAGTATAAACACCAGAAACCTGACCAATGATTAAAAAAGAGACCTTCTACCAGCGCCAGCACTAATGCTCACTAATTCAGTTATTTTGTTTAATTATCCCATATAAAGACAAAATGAAAGAAAAAACAGTGTGAAAAACAAAAGTTTGGTTTTGCCAGGTACGTGACTTCCTGGAGTCTTGGGCTGTGTCTGAAATCATACCATATTTACTATTTACTATACTACAATTTTGCACTGTATTTATCCTTTTCTATTTTATTTGAGTGTCTGAATTTTGGGGTGTCCTTAATGATTCCAACAATGGAATCAAAAAAGTAGTATCCATGGTATGTACACTACATTCTGCTAACAATCTCATAATGAAATGCGTTGCACTTTATAGATGAGAAAGTTACCGTTGTGCAATGCTACAGTTGTTAGTGATGACACAAAACGTTGATGATTTGTAAGTGTCTGAAATCTTACTTTACCGCTCACTACAGAGTGACCTCCTACGTGTCTGTCACACAGACAGTAGTAAAGGAGTTAACGAGGGAGTGATTTCGGACATGGCCTTGTTGTGACCATGAGGTTGCCAGACATCCCACAGAGACCCCAGGAAGTTACTGGTCCTCATAAACTCCTCATAAATCCACAAATCTGGACAGAGGTGTTGTTGAATTACTGATCATTTGCTCTGTCCATTCATCATTTCTCTTCCCTGGTATGCAGAAACCTTTTTTTTCTTTCTTTAAACTGTGAATGTATTCAACCAGGCACATTGTAATATTGTATCCGTGTCTAGAAAAAAAGAAAGAAAACAATATATAGAAAGAAAGTCGGCTTTGTGCGATGTTCCATGTATTTAACTTGGTCTGATGTCATATTTGAAGTTGAGACTTCTGATCCTGTTTGAGTTGTTGACAGAGAAGACCAGAGAAGGAGGCACGGAGGAACCAAGTTGGTAGATTGTAAAAAGATAGTAGCAGGCAGGAATGGAGGAAAAAAGGATCTAAGAAAGAAGGAAGGAAGGAGACACGTAGACAGCCAATTTATCATCTTGTGAATGACAGAAAGAGTGGAGGAGGAGAAGAGTCAGGCTGATGATGGCCAAGTTGTGTAGTTCCTGAAAAGCAATCTTTTCAAAGTTAGAAGATGAAATTTCGATTATGGATTTGTGGGTAAAACATTGCTGCTTCAATCTCCAAACAAAAAATGGTGGAGGGGGCAGAAGAAAGAGGTGGGGAGTGCAAGAGGTGGACAGATGCTGCTGATGAGGGGAGAGGGAAGGGTGAAACCTGGCACTCAATTGTATACGGCATAATGTAAAATAATTGTTTATTGAGTTTACGAAGTGAATGCATTTCGATTATTAAAAAAACCCATTACTTTATACATAAATAACATTTGCTGACTAAGAGCTGAACCCACTTCTTACTAAGAACTTGTAAATCCTAAGCATGACAACATTAAGCTGATTACTGTTAGCTTGATGTTGTCATCCATCTGTAGTCAACTGTAAAGAAAGATAAATACATATCTACCTGTCGGTTATTTAAATATTTTCACCCTATAACCACACCTGTCTCATACATCCAATTTGTGATCCATAAGCCACTTTTTGACACTTTGTTTAAAATGCTGCACTGTGTTCATGGTGACATAAGAAAGAACTTCCTAGATAGAGAAACATATGTAATATATCCCACCGTCTGTGCAAAGTGCTCATATTCAACTCTGTTTTGTTTTTTAGGTTACAGCAGAATCAGACCAGAAGACTTTTGTTTACCAGGGGCATATTCACAGTAAAGACTTTGGCAAGTTCCATCTGACGAGGCAAGGTAGGTCTGTCTGTAACACCAGCACCGATGCCGGCCACAACGAGCGATACAGACTCTATGTTCCTGTAAAACATACTGAAAGAGGAACATTGTGGAAGCAATATTCGGTCAAACTGAAGAAACACTGAAAAAGTTTTTTTTTATCTGTGTAGTGTAAAATAAATTTGAATTTCAGACTGAGTAAACATGTGAAGCAGAGCTCAAGTATACAGAATGAATGAATGCAAAAAGAATCTATTACACATGCGCAAAAGGGTGTTTATGTATCTGTATTCATGCATTTGTGGGTTTTTTCTGTGTCTGTATCCCCAGGTCTTGTAACCATTGCAATGGACCCACCTAACCCCTATACAAACAGCAGCTCTGTTGCAGCAGCCATCTTAGTTCCTTTCTTTGCCCTCATCCTGTCTGGATTTGCCTTCTACCTCTATAAGCACAGGTAGGCTATATCCTCGACCTAAATCCATCAGAGAAGACAACCAGCAGAGTAGAATACAAAACAGCTGTTTTTCGTTCTGGCTTTGTCTGCTATAAAAAAAAAAATAAATAAAAAAAATAAAAATGTCAGGTTTGATGCCCTCATTCAAAGTAATCGAAGTAAATAATGTATAGTAAGTATAGTAAGGTAAAATGTAAAAATAACACACATAAACAACATCTTGATCATCTTTAACGGGTTCCGCTGATGAAGAAATATAAGAAAATATCCACCTTGAATTATTTGCTTATGTGACAATGATTTTCAGTGCATTTGAGGGACTTCTTTGAATGTGTAATTTTCTTTTTTTTCATTGCACCACCATTCGCTTTGTCTAATTCAGTAATTTATTTTACACATTTCACTGAAACACACACTGTGACTTATTTAAAATATTTTCATTGGGTTGCGTTTCATTATGGTCTCTTAAGGCTCCTGTTCATGAAAGTCTTATTACTGCAAACTTTATCTACCTTTTGTTAAATGTGAGTGGAAATGGTGGGACCTTTAATTCTGAGGGTTTGACACCAAAATATTAGTCTGTATTTATCAAGCTTCTCAGTGTGAGAGAGTAGTCCTAATAAGTTTTCAGTGTCATATTTTGTCCTGCTTTTAAGCTTCGGGGTAAAAATATTTTATCAGCTGTATGAACTTTAACTTTGGAGAACTATAGAGCTGCTCTAGTCATTTAGGGGTTTACAGTAGGTGGTGACTGAATTAAAAACAAAACAAACTTCAAAGATATTTATTAGATTAAAACGCCTTGTGATTTATTTTGTTTGGGATGTAAGGCCCTATCTGCATAACTCCATAACATGTTCCTGTCATTTACTTTTTAACTGACAACAAGGAAATACATCTACAACAGAGGTCTTACAAACGCAATGGCAGTTATTGGACCTGAAAGCATCAATTAAAAGAAAATCTTACTGAGAGTCAGTGTCCAAAGCTTACTAAATAACTTCTAAGTCCCAATTTGAAGGAAAAATAATTGTATAACTTTTTCAAACATACAGCACAATTCCTCTGAGGGATTCTGAGATGCTTGATAAATATGAACACTGATGCGCACTTTATTATTTATGTTTTAGACAGCAGAACATTTTCTCCTATCAGTTGTAGCTACACTTGAGGTATTTTGAGGTGATAGGTTTATGTGGCTTTTTTGTTATCCTCAAAGAGAAGACGAATCAACCACAACACAACAAAAAACGCCCATTAATGCAAAATACATGCAGAAATAGCCGTTTTTAAACAGTTTGCATGTTTTACGCTGGATTATTCTAACATTCTTTGAACGTAAGCATATGTTACACTAAGGACATTTGGTACACTATACAAAGAACTAACGCAATATTGTAATCTTAGACAATACACTGTTATCCTTTTCACCTTTTCCTTCTACAAAGCATATCATGCCCTTTTATATTTTGAGACACATCGCTCTAATTTAATGAAGGTGCAAATGCAGGGGTGCTTGCCTATAGACTTATTTTTGCTAAGCAGAGGTGCAGACGCAGCCTCGGGGAAGCACGCACAAGTAAGTAGGATAAATTGTCAGCAGGTGGAGTTGTATTGCACCTCCCAGCCGTGACACCCTGGCAGTTTCTTTATGGGCCAGGCCAGTTCACCTACATTACAAGAAAACGGTCCAGGTACAGAGTAAAAAGTCAAATATACATCAGTCTTTATGCAGTAGTCCAGGGCAGATATTCTCACTTTTCAAGAAGACAGTAAAATCTATGTGATCATTTCATCTACAGTGTGAATGATAATGCACCGTAGTTCTGTAAAGGACAGTATTTGTACAGTTAGATGTAATCTTGTGATCCCTATAGTTGTTCAAAATCTTGAAAATTTTGTTTGTTTAATCCATGCTTGACTGGATGAGTACCTCCTATACAGATCACATTTACATGACCAAAACTTATTGTCATCCTAAAACACAATAGAAATATATACTGAGTGGACCAGATATAAGTTTTTTGGAAGAACACACTGGTTTACAGAAATTTGAAAACTCAATTATAGCTCTAAAACCCCAAACACACCCTGAAGGTTTAATCTGTTTGACCTTAGATATTAATTATTGTTCCTAGAAAGTTCACAAAAGATTTAAAAAGCCTTAAGATGTGAGATAATTCAGAATTATATTGAGGTTAAAATGTCATCACTAATGTTTCCTGTTTAAGACTTGTTTAAGATTCTTCATGTTCTGAGTTCTGCACTTCACTATCACTTAAAAGTTTTCAAAGTTTACAGAGTCATCTTACTCTTCTTACAATAGTCATTATTACAGGTTAATCCGGTGGCTTGTTATTTATGGCACCTGTATGCTACAGTACTCTATATCTAGTGAGCCTTTTAGTGTCCTGACCTATTGATGTTATTGAGAAAACACAGCCAGTTGGTAATGTGCTTTGCTATGTGCTAACTAGATAGTATGGTAAATCCTGTTATTGCTAGGATGGTGACTGCTGTGTACAGGGCCATGCAGACTTACACAAGATACTGACAGCACACTTATCATAGTATACATAATGTATGATCGCTGATGAGGCTAGTAGACTAGTAACTCTCTCATTAGATTACTTTACACTTTGATACACAGCCTGCTTGCCAGTTAGCAGTGTGCAATGCTAGTGCTAGTTGATGTATATTAAAGCTGATGGTTGTATGCAGGACATTGTCTGCTGAGACAGATGACAATGAGAGACCAAAAGACACCTGGGGGCCTGGCGGCAGGTAAGACTGACACTTGTCATTCATCTGGTTTGAAACAGCAACCAGACCTCCGCCCGCCGCCACATCCTCCGTCAAACTGTTCATTTCTTTTAATTTTTAATTTTTAGATTTTTCTCATTCTGTTTAGTAAGGCTGCACAATTGAAAAAATTATGAAATTCTGATTTTCTGATCTGAAATGGAATTTTTATCAACGTAAATAAAAACTAAAACTTGTACACTAAAGTTAATATTAATTTTGTGGTACACGGCACAAGGAGAAAACTTATATCAGCTAAAAGTAACTGGGTTGACATTTGTACTCAGGGAAAAAATGACAATATCGTTTTGATTTTATTCAAAAGCAGTGCAGCCCTACTGTGTCATAACAGCAATCATTAAAAGATAGACGGAGGACATTTTATTTTGTCTTTGATCTCATTGTCACCTCTCTGTCAGCATGATGCCATCAAGAACAAATATCTGACCTGCTGTAAACTGGTCCAATCAAAGCAAGTGATTTATATACTTCTCTTTGCTGTTCATTTTTTATCATTTCCAACTGTTACTGTCATCTTGACTTAACAGTAGGTGTATGGTAAAGCTAATTTTGCTAACATAACAATGTGTAGCCCAACATAATGGCAAACCAGCAGAAAGGGAAATTATTTATCACATAACGATGTAGTAGCTTTAATGAGAAACTAAAAGCAAGGTGTGAGTGTGTACACCAGTTTTTTTCCTGCTTTGGCCCATACATCTGCACGGTATCTATAATACTGTCAGAGCAATTATTCTACCAGCAAAATTAAACAATTGCACCTACAGCCACAACCAGAAACTACTGCAGTGATTTGAACTACTGCCATGCAAGGAGGTCTGCTGTGTTTTTGATGTGTGTGCATTTTGTAAAGTAATGGGTTGAGCATGTAGGGTAGGCTTAGTGGTTCCCCAGGGTTGGATTTTCTACCATTGCACGCACGCACAAACACACACACACACACACACACACACACACGCTCTCTTAATGAGGTCAGAGTCAAGCAGCGTTTCAGCTGCAGCTCTCCTCCCTACTAATAGTTCCACAGGGTTTGAGAGTAAGTGATTATATCTAACTGGATTATAGGGCCTGATTATCCAAAAATGTAATCTGCGACAAACAGACAAATTAGGAGGGGGTAGTCATATTTCAATGTGTATCCGTTTGAACCCCTGCAGTACGTTTCTTAAAATCCTTATGCAGGCATATTGAGTAATAATATAAAGTATTCTTTTGAACTAAAACCATTGGAAACCATTTGCAGGATGATAACAGGTATCATGCATGCAGACAAACTCGCAGCAGCAAATAGGCACTGGGCAGCTGAACCACTGAAGTAGGCAGTTGTTATGGTTCATGTCCTCACTCCTGCCGTCATTTTTAAAGCAATTTGTAGGATTTTTTTTTTTTTTTGAACAGAAATTTGCTCTTGCTAACTTTGCACCTTTAATCTCAAGGGTAAAGCTTCAGATCAGCATGATTAACAAGCTGACAGTTTACAGGACATGGAAGGGTATTTTAAGTGTACTTTTTTGATTAAACATTGGTTTTGGAATTTGTTAATGAACCAATGACAAATATAGCCAATATTCTTAATTGTTAATCTATACCCTTATAATTACATGCAGTTTTCTCTCATGCATGAGTACTAGGACATTGTACTGTCCAGTAGTTCTTCACAATCACATTTTCAATTACTTCAAATACATTGGTCTATCTTGCAGTCAGTTGAAATATTTTCTCTTACAGTTTCGTTAAGTGTTTTTTGAATACTTGGGGGCACAAAGGCTCCAAAACAAACTCACAGAAGCATACGAAATCCAGCAGATGCAGAGCAACACGAGCATCCCATTAGAGTCAAGTTTCTGGCCACATGACAAATGTTATGTAATGTGCCTTGGCCTTTTGGCTCTGCTTTGAATCATCGACTCCTTTTTTCATCAATCACTGATTCACTAGGGCTCATTGCTGTTTTGTGCTAAGCAAGTACCATACACCTGGAGGATTAGAGCTTTTTTGTTGGAGTTGACTGCCTGTGATTTAATATTTTAGAGCTGGTGAGAGCTGTGAGACTCAACCGTACAGTCTATGTGACGGAAGACCAAAGCATTGATCTAAAAGCTGCATGGAACTGCAGACTTCTTTGTTAATTCTCACTGGGCTCAGCACTAAAAGAGACAATTTACTTGACAATGAGGCAATTAGAAATATCACTCACTGCAGATATAAGATTACGGTGTAGGTACTGTCACTGCAAGACAAGCTTGGCTAACCTTGTCATTTTTTCACTGTGTCCTTGGTGACTGTTCATACATATTGTATATTAAAACATCAGCAAATCTGGGCAACTTAACTTTGCTTTCCTAAAATGATTGCATTTTTTACTTGTGACATTTTGTCTCAGAGGCCTACGCACGATTGGTTGAGATTTATGTTTCCAAACATTGAATGCGATTTTGCTATGATATCTTTTTGAAACAATTCTTCTGTCATTAACACAGTGTTACCTCCTTCTCTTCCTGTTTTTCAGGACACGTCCCAAGGTCCAGTTCAATGGCTATGTCGGCCATGAGAGCTCCAACGGTCAGGCATCATTTGAAAACCCAATGTATGACACCAACATGAAGCCCACTGAGGCAAAGGCAGTTCGATTCGATACCACACTCAATACAGTCTGCACTGTGGTATAGTCCAGCAAACCCGCCATTAAATGGTGGTTCAGTCCAACTTCCATGTTGCAGTCTGCGGTGGGGTTTAACCAAACAAAAAAGAACAAACTTATGATTTGGACACGTCACCGCGAGCAGTCTGTGTTGTAGCATACTTGTCCTCTGCCAGCTTAATAAGCATAATAATGCAGTTCTGCTCCACCTTTTACCTGAATAACAGTATGATCCACCTCTCCCTAGAGTCTGAAAGAGCTAAATAAGTTGGAACCAATAACCAAGGGAGTAGACAATGACATCCTCAAGTAAGATGAAGTCTGTTGTTCAGGGAATCAATGCTGGGGGCAGAATTCTTCTAAAGCACTGTTGCAATTCAAACATCAAGGAAAAACACAATGAAAGACGGTACAATTAGTTGAACTTCCTCCATGACGACAACCAAATTGAACAGTGCTCGTCCCGTGTCAGCTGACTGAAATTTGACCCAACCTCTTTATGGAAAGGGCTTTTGTATGACCTGTGTCATACAGCTCTCGAATGCCCTCACTGAAACCTGAACAGTGGTTTACTTTCAACCTAACCCCATACCCTCAGGCAGAATTTGCACAGTAGTATAGGCTTACCAACTCCCCCTGCTGTAGGCCAGATATGAGTTTGACCAATGTGAGGTTCTACCTTCAGGGGAAGAACATATGCTATTCCACCCCTCAGCCCCCTTCAGACATTGAATCGTAATTGGACAATTCCTATATGTCAACACAAAAACCATCACTGGTTCCAAAACCTCCTACTGGACTTCCATCATGCTGGACTTGACAGGACTGGACTCTCTGATGTAATGACAGCTTACACAGTCCGTTTTAATGGAATCTGATATGATTATACAGGCTGCTGCAAAGCTGACAACCGAATTCAGTCATTGCAGTGACAAGTTCCATCACACCAAATCCTTTAAAGAAAAGGATACTATCATCCACTACTGGATACTAATATTTAATTAGTACTAGGAGTGGTGGACTATTGGAATACACCAGGTACAAATAACATTTGCAGATAAGTTTGAGTAGTTTTAGCCTAGTTGGAATGAATGGGTTAGGTTTAATATAGCAGGACAATCACAGAGTTAGGTACGTTGAGTTGTCAATTAATCATGGCTTTTCAAATAGGTTACTGTGATTGTCTTTACCTTCTGCCACTTGCTGTATTGCCTTTTATGACACTGTCTACCTACAGTCTTTGGCAACATTTAGGCTAAAACATACCAAATCAAGCATTTGCAAATGCTATTTTGCCCAGGTATAGTACTAGAACTTGTGAACTAGTTCTAGATGAGTTTTGGACATTTTAACATATTCTATAGTGCTACTACAGACTAAAAATTAGTCAAATACACAATATTCTACATTAGCACTAGGCAGACTGTGCTGAACCAGAAAACCAGACATTTGAGTTGCCAGGCTGGTAAACACAATGGACTGGTTTCCAGAGGCCTGTCTAACACAAAGAGTCAGACAACCGATTCTTGTTCTTGGACTAGCCAGGATTCTGTGTGGAAGCCTGGAGACAATAAGCTGACAAGATCTTCGACTGCTGCAATCAGCTGTGGCCAGATCCAGGAAAATGATTTGTCTTCTCGTAACTCTGGTCGGGATTATCAGTCAGTCAAGTGATGACTGATTTTTTTTTTTCTACAGTATACTCTCCAGCTTCAAAATCAGAAATCAGAAACAGATGAACAGATTTACAGACAGACTGGTTGACTGACAGAAATTAGACAGACGGACACAGACGAATGGACAGATAGACACCTCTGTCAGTCATGCTGGAAAAAAAGAGACAAGGACAGGTTGCTATGGAAACAGAGACAAATAGTTGTCTCCAGTTGTCTCTTCTGGCATTTTTCTTCAGTGAAGATATTGATGAACAGACTCTATGTTTAGAAACCCAGTGGCCCCCTGGGACTTCCCAAACCACTGCTGCTGGGGACCCCAAAATATAAACTTTATATAAACTCTTAAACCGCACAAATTTTGCACTAGTGTGTTTTTCTGACTGGGTTATGAAAAAATGAATAATTTTTGGGTCTGAAGTGGGTTTGAAAAATGAGTCATTCAAAAAAGAGAATTTTATTCAAAAACTTCTATCTTTAAAAAGATGACAACATGAATAAATACAGGGTTACAGAGTGTTTGTATATACACATTTATATTTCACACTCCCTGTTAGCAGAAGGTGTGACCACATGCTATACCGCTGTTTGTTTTGTTGCCATGACAACATGTTAGCCAACCAGAAAGTTGGGATCAGTTTACCTGTGGACCTCTGAGCTTCTAGTGTCACATTATGGCGCCACATTCTGGCTGTTTCTGAAAGCTCATACTGAATGTTGCTATAACTATAATATGTGGAAGAAATATACAAAACAGCTCACATCAATAATATGCAGTGTGGCTCCCAACAGGTACCACACTGCTGGTTTTATTTTCTGAGATACGTCACTCCTATGATAACCTAAATAGTACACGGTTTGAGAGATTTTACACAAAGATGAAATAGTATCTGTATGTGGACTCATTTTTCTCAGCGAATGACTTGTAGTAGCAGACAGTATAGGTTTTCAGAAACAACATGTGACTGTTTCTCTAACTCTTTAAAAAGATGTGTTGTAAATGTTCCTTACTACTCACATTATCATGCATCATCTTTCAACACATTTTGCATATATGATGCACATAATCGTATTTCAACACACCTTTTTAAAGAGTACATAGCGGATGCGTGATCTGTTTGAGAACTGGTCATTTAAGGCAGAGGACAAACAGAAACAGTATGAAGACAACATGCACAATTATTGTTGTCGACGCTTATTGCCCCCGGAGCCCCTCGATTGTTTGAGAAATACCTCGTGTGCAGAGAGTGAGTTACATCCTGCTTATCAATGCTGGAACCTCACTGCAACAAATACACAAGCTTAGCGAGTGCGACCTCTCTTTCCGCCTATTTCCTGGTATTTTGAGTCAAAATGTCACACTAACACCGTGAGTCTGCAGGATCCAAGATAATTCACTTGTTCCAAATCACTTGCCAAGCTTGTTATTTCTCGCAGTGTTCTCTCAAAATATTTTTATTTTTCGAAAGATGCTGTACTTGGTTTCGATCACAGATGTAACTGCTTTCAGTGTGTGTCTTTCACTGTCTTCAGGCCTGTTTCCTGTTTGTTTCACACTCCATGCAAAACATTCTGGCATTAGGTTTACACTTAAGGCATTTGCTTTACCTGCATGATTTTTATTGTCCAATTGAATTTTCCTTTATGGTTCTCATGTTTTCAGTCATTAAACCTGTCCATCGTACTGTCATATACTCACAAACAATAAATCACACGTCCATTCATTTACACATACAATATCAAATGGCGAGTAGAATGTATGATAGTCAGATAATGAAAATGTCCAACTGATAAAATTATTATTTTTTCCATGAAATACGTGTTATATTACAGTGTTATTCTCCAGGCCAAGACTCAATTCACTGAAATCAGAGAGTGGATTTTCCTGAAAGCTCAAATACTGAAAAAACATTTGGCATGAGAAAGTTCTCACATCCACCTATTTTGAAATAAGCAAGAATGAATTAACAAGTAAATTGCAGTTTCTATTTTTATTTTCAGCTCATTTAATTGAAAATGACTCTACCCCAGACCTGAATGCTGCAAATGAAATGTCCTAAAAAAAAAAAACAATGGTGATTATGTTTGGAAGCATGACAACAGGATATTGTTGGTATTATAATATCCACTGTCAGTCTGACATTCACAGTCTTTGCTTTGGGGTTGAGGTCAGACAGCCACAATCACATACCCCAGATATGCAGAAGTCTGTAGTAGTCGCTAAAATACTGGCATTAGTTAAAGAGTGCGACAAGAGAGAAGACTCACATTCAAAATCCCTTCACAGGCATGAACATCTTTAAACAACAATAGAGTGTCGTCTCACAGGATTGCGTGCCTCCTCTTTTTTTATTGCTGGAGTGCACCCAGTGCCTCTATTTTAATTGATTTAATTAATTCAGCTGAGATTTCCTATGGAGTCAAGAGTGCATAATAGACCCTGAAAATTAGAGGCTGCAAGGTTTACATAAGCACAATAAAAAGTCAAATTTTTAACAATTAATGACATAGATCTGATCTCCTAGTGTGCCCGAATAAAAAAATCTAGACTCCTGCGTATTCTGGTATGTAAAGATCAGAGAGTTTCTGAAAGAGGTTAGATTTCAGATCTTGCGTACCCACAGAAACTCAATAAAATACAAAGCAAATATTTGTGCAGAACCTTTGTGCAGGTTATGACATATAGGTCATAATAAGATCTCAAGCTCACAGCAGAGCTCTAAAATGTACATGTGTAAATGGATATACAATGTTTCTCTTAAGGATGCGAGATGAGCTCAATTATATGACTGCCTGCACAGAAAAACTTTCATTTTAAGAAAGAGAGTTTGACTTTCCCCCCAGTAACCCTTCAATGTTTCCCTCAGTACCCAGCTGTGTAGTGTCAGATGTCATCTGCCACTTTGATGCCTGTTTTTGTCAGTAGCTGTTTTCACTCACGGTTTTTTCCTGTGTATAGTCGTAGCCCATTCAAATATAGATAGCGTCTGAGTCAGTTAAGTATTCGTTTATGTTTATGCAAAAGTTTGCCAGTGTACTAGTGCAAAGTGTATTGATTTGAAGATTAGTTGGTTTTCTGGGTGGAAGTATATCTTTACATTTCATTTCCTTGATTCTCTCTGGACTCTTTTAGAAAGACTATTGCCGTATATGGTGAGTCAAGGTGGAGGTGCAGAGAAAGTTGAAGTGAGAACGAAACCCTGGATTATTAGAATTACTAACCAGATGAAATATTACATTTTCTTATTTAATATATAACTAGAAAAATGCACTCAGTAAAGCGCAGCTCTCCCCCAAGGACAAAGTCAAATAACATACACCAGACGTCACAGACGAAAATTCAGATTCATAGTAAATGATCTGGACCTGCCCCAAAATGTAATGGGATCTTCCCTGGCCCATGCCCTATCCATCCACAAAGTTTGTTGCGAATCAAATCCTTTTTTAAAAATATTAATTCATCCAACAGGGTCATAAAAGTAGATCTCTGATATGTCCAGTTTAAACTTGAAAGAGACCGATCTTGACCTGGTAGCTGGAGATAATTCATTTTCTTGATAATTTGATCAAAGGAATGCGAATGATGGAAAAGACACTCCTCTATGAGGTCTACCTGTGTTTCCTCATATCACCAATAATTAGCAAGAAAAGGAGATCTGTTCTTGCGGCCCTGATTAAAATCTGTTGCGTAGACATGATCTTACAATGGACAACATTTTATGAAGCCAAAAGTGTGCCATAATGTATTTTAAATCCTAATAGGATCGGATTTTATAAAAAAGAAGGAACATTTCTGGTGTAAAGTAATTATCTTTTTTAGTATAGCTATTCGGTTTATTTCTGTTGGAAAACGTAGAAAACACAATGGGGGAGGCAGCACATAGTATAAGGCTGATCCAGTGCGATACAGTGACTTCTGGTGTCGGAAATTTATAGCAGCCCTAGTACGCTCTCTCACTCAACATTTTTAAACCAAGATTTGTGTTATATAACTAAACATGATACATCCCTGCTCTGAGACACCTTGACAATCTTGACGACTTGACCTTTGCGATAATGTTCTCTGCCTTCAAACTTTTTTTTTAATGATTTCTCTAAAGTGGTATTGTCAGTAGTCCTCATTGAAACAAATGGGCCTGGGAAGCTACAAGCTTGAAAAAAAGTACGAGCCAAACATGTAAATGCCACACATTGTCATTTCACACAGTGTCACATGGCACAGACAATCTTCTAGATTACATCTCCACGTAAACTAAATTACATAATCTGCGAGTCATTTAAACATCGATGCAAATGCACAGCAGAGTGATGGCGCTGAACCTTTCCTGTAGGTATGTGTGGGAAAATCCAGTTTAAGTCTTTGTTGGATAGGAACTTTGTCATACATGTGTTCATGTATGGCTCGGTGGCCATATCAACCTGTAGATGGACTTTTATCTGTACTGGAATTTTATTGCAAGATGGAAATTGAACCCTTCTGTTTGTGTCTCTACTACTTTCCATACCCATACACTACATATATCTTGGCTGCTCTCAGTTTCACTTTTTAGTGTAATCGAATCAAAATATTCAGCCTTGCAGTTCATTTGCCCTCGACAGGTATTCAACTTCTTCTCAGTAGCTTGGACAGGACAAACCTCTCATGCCGTACGTTCAGAGTTTGAGCTTTGAGGACAATCGACAACCTGGTGAGTTAACTGCAGCCCTGCTTCCTTTAGTGCAAAGGATGAATAATTGTCATTTCAGCACATGGCAGCTTTTAGATTGGGACACCAAACATGTTAATGCGATATTCACATTACAATGACAGGATGCATTCTCAGAAACATATATTGACATGCAGTAAATGGCTTTTTGTTGCTTATGAATGTGTATTGAAAAATATTGTTTCTTTTTTTGTTGTTGTTGTTACAAATGGCAGAGTCCTTTACCAGGAAGTTGCCATCATCATTAATGTTTTTGTTTATTAAGCATCATAATCACCATCATTATCATCACTCTCACCTCTCACCATCATCGTGTGCTGCTGAACTTGAAGTAGGTGCAAAAGAAAAAAAAAATTTTGTACAGAAATCTATTTTTTATGGAGAATTTGTAAAAAAACAAAACAAATTATTAAACATGCTGTACTTTTTATGATTAATGATGTAGGTACAACAAAATCTTGTTCATTAAAGTCAATGTTTTTACTGTTACACACCATGTAAAAATCTATGATTCAAACTGAGTATCAAATATTAATATGTCATATGATCTCTTTTGTCTATTATGGCTGCTTTTACACAGGAACAGAAAACTTTGTGGGACCTGGAGTTAATCTTCTTCGTGCTGGAGAAACACTCTTCTTTGGGTCCACTTGTAAAAAAATTGCTATTCACAATGTAAAACACTTTTGAGTCATAAAATGATGGGTTAATTCCAACTCCTCTACAGTGCGTGGCCGGCAGAGTATGTGTTTCTTTTGAACACTGAAATTTTGAAGTTAAAAGTCATTGCGAAAATATGGTATATAAGTTTTGATTGACTGCCATAAGAGTGAGCACTGGTGATTCCTCACATTAAAATATCTTGTTTATATACATTTTTGGAATTGATTTTAGATACACACACACTTGACACTGAACAAAAACACCAGGGGGGTTAGTGTCATAATGTCATGTCACAGTATGTCATGGTTGGGTTGAAAGTAGCAGTTCCTTTTAAAGACAGTGTTCTTGTGTAACAGCAGCCCTGTGTGACTGATCCTAATGTCTGTATCTGGTAGAGGGATGACTTCCACAGGCACAAAAGATTTTGGATGACTTGACCCCTTTACGGCCCAAAATCTGACCTCATGGCTGTCTAAACAAGGACGAATCTGGTTGTTCTTGTTTACACATTATGGAATTTAAAGTGGAAAATAAAGTTTAAGTACATTTAGTCTCAAGCAGCAGCATTGGCAAATCGGTAACCATTTTGGAGGCTTCTATGTTGATCGGTAAAACAAGACTGGTACTCTAAGTTTTGAATTAAAGGATGACATGAAAATGACATTTTTCTGTCCTCCCATGAGATCATGAAAGATAAACAACATGGAGTGTTATAAAGGGTTAAACAACAGATACTGTATGTGAATGCAGCCTCACAACCTGCTGTTAAAGAGACTCACAGTTTATCTATCAGTTATTTTGAAGACATTATTTGAGAATAAAGTTTTTGATACAATAATTCCCCTTTTGTACCAATGTTTTTGTCAATCGCTATCCTGATGAATGAACCCAACACATTCTAACACTGTCCTGGGTTCAAATCTGACTTTTCCAGCTGAAGCCTCTGGTTGTGGAGTTTGCATGTTTTCTTAGATTTCCTCCAGGTGCTCCAGTTTCCCTGCACAGTCCAAAGATGTATTGTTTGGTGAGTTTGTTATTGTTTCTCTAGGTTTATCACCCCTACCAGCCAACAGATTGCTGACCTGTCCACACTGTACACTGCTTCTCACTCAATACATGTTGGGATAGGCTATAGCATGGATGGACTAATTGCTTACTTTTGACTTTACAGTCAAACTCCTGTGCAGGTTGGTCATTTCAGTGAAGAGGATCTTGATCCTGATATTAATAAGGGATAATCCATGGCAAAGTGTGTGTTAAAGAACATTTGTTTGCCTCTGCAATGTGTGTAAAGTATAGAATAATCTACACTGACTCATTCAGTTAATGAAAACAAACAATGTGAAGATCAATAGCCGCTTATTAATTGTAGGGAATGGAGTGGAAACTTTTTTTCTGGCACTATCTTTGTCATCATCCGACAAGTACTATCACCAGTACACTAACATTTGTTAGCAGCCTATTCTCCATAGGCATACATACATGGTCAGAAATTTAAAATCAGAGCATTTACTTATCTTTGAAGAATGTTTGCCTTAAAAAGTCGGGGGGGAGGTGAGAAGTTGTTTCTTTTCTGGACTGTTTCCATGGTTACATAGTTTGGTCAGAAACTGTGTGATCAGCAGATCATATCACTGAGAAATTGAACATATGTAGTGCACACGTAAAGAGATTCCATCAGGGACTCAAATGAAACTACAAGAGGAGAGAGCTAAGAGCCTGAAGGGAGAAAGCAGCACACCCAGTCAGCCGCAGCATGTGGCTGGTTGGAACCACAGGGCAGAATGATGACTTGTAACAGTTGAAACTTTATTTATACAGCACCTTACAAAACAAAGTTAAAAACTTGTTTACAGGAGAATTCGGGATTAAACATCAAGACTTACACAATAGATTAAAAGAAAACAGAGAGATAAGATGCATGTTGCAAGAAATAAAACAGTGGGACATGTAATAAAAGCAAATAATTGAAAGTACAATGAAATTAAAAAAAGTAAAAGAGGAGAGACCAACTGGAGCGTTAAAATAAAAGCTAACACTGATGAAAGGCTTTAACCAATGAAGAGATGCCAGTAGATGTTATCCTTTCTCTTTGAATTCAATAGCCTCTTCAACCTGACTGATCTGAACAGGTGCTTCTTTCATTACACACTGATGCGGTGTGGATACACACTACCATATGCACCAAAACACCTGTGTTAGCTAGCTAACACGGAAGTGCATTGCATTCACGAAAGTTAAAAAAAGGACACCTTATCTGATAAATATGATTGTTCAGTGACAGTTGTCAATACATTCATAGGGAAAAGGAAATGTCAATAGCTATTTTGGCATACTTACTTTTTCAAAATGTAACAATAAATATAGGCTAAAAACCTAGGCTCAAGTTATAGCCCACAGTGTAACTCACACCACCGGTTTTACAGGTACAGGTTAGTTAGTTGTTTTCAGAAAATTACAGGCAAGGAGATCACACCTCATCAACATAACGCAGGGGAGCTAATTACTACCATGAAACAGGGCCGATATCCACCGGCCAAAACACAAAGTGATGACATTCAGACAATCACTTTCTGATACCATCACCTCAAGCTAAGATATACTGTAGGAATTCAAATTCCATCTCTGATGAAAATCTGCTATATGCTTAAGGGAAATAATATTGTAATACAAGATAAAAAAATACGAGATGTATCATCCACTAATTAAGAAAGAACTGTTTTGATTGATTCACTAATGGGAAGCTGCTATCAGTACAGTCGGAGATGTGACAGCTTTTTTGCCCCTTCAGTACATTTCTAGCAATCATTTGACAATGAGTTCTACACTCTTTCAGGGAGACAGAAAGTACATAAACAGAAAAGACATGAAATTGTAGCAAAATAAATCACAATGTCATTTTATCATCATCATAAAGCTGGCCAAATTGTAACAGCAACAGTTTATACTTGGTTTTGTGGGGTTGAACGCTACCTGTGCCTCTGTGATGCCTAATTGAACTTTAGGGTATCTTCTTTTCCAACAATATTTTAGTGGTGTGTGTGTGTGTGTGTGTGTGCGTGTGTGTGTGTGTGTGTGTGTGTGTGTGTGTGTGTGTGTGTGTACACTTTGGGAAACAGATGGTTTTCAATGATGCTTTATTAACCTTATCAGATAACCCAAAAACGTTTTCTGTCTTTTGAAACAGCATGAAAGAGAGATGGAAACCATTTGTAACATGCTCACATTTCCACATGCATGATTGTGCACATGCTCTCTGCCTTTCATATACACACGACTACACGCACTGATGCACTGTAAATGTTCAGTGCATTTCACAGGACATTTTCTGTGTTTCATGTCTTAACTAATAATGCATATAACATTAGTATTATATAAGTCACCAAAAAATAAAGTCAAAGAAGTGGAATGAAAAAGGTGAAGGGACAGGCAAAGTAAGACGCTCACACAAACTCACAGGAGGATTCTGAGTGTGTGTGTGTGTGTGTGTGTGTGTGTGTGTGTGTGTGTGTGTGTGTGTGTGTGTGTGTGTGTGTGTGTGTGTGTGTGTGTGTGTGTGTGTGTGTGTGTGTGTGTGTGTGCAGACCTGTGATCTAAATTCTCCATAGAAGCCAACCCTGAAATATCATACTATAAATATTTCTGGCCAAACTATGTCATGTAGGTTCGTATTCTTCGAGGGAATATACAGTTTCATAGTTCTATTGTTATGTCTCATCCACTGGTGCTTTTTCTGGCTGTGGAACACAGTTAAAATCATTTTAACTGTTAAGACTTTACTAGTAATGGTCAAACACCAGTCCTACAATCAATCAGTCAATCAAAACTTTATTACAGACTCACTGCCCAGATAAAAGACAAGACATTACACAGAATAAAACAGCTGTGGACATCTGTAATTATTGTGTGTTTCATGCTGTCAGACTGTATGCGGTGGTTTTTTCTCTCAGTTTTCAAATTGTTAATCTTCTTTAATAACACCGCACTCCACTCAGTTCTTACAATCTTAGTCACCAGACAGGACAAGCTCTTTGTTTGGCAGTATATGAATAGGAAGGAGGGGGGAGTTGAGCAGGGGGCACATTCAGGAGGAGTGATTCGTTTTGTGGGAGCTGGGCCAATTACGTCAACAGTTATCATAATTCCCATCATCAATGCCTCCACATAGTAGCTAACGATCCTTACTCGTATTTTTAGAGTATGCAGCAGTAGATAAAAACAAAGAAAATAGGTGGATTTTATATCTGTAATTTACACTAACTGCTTTACCATGTACAGTAGATGTGTGTGACTGAAACACTTTACTAAAAATACATTTATTTATGGAGCACATTTGAAAACAACAAATGCCGACCAAAGCACTCTACAATTGAAAATGTATTTAAACAATTAAAACAAAAATAGATAGGTAAATAAGTGTAATAGACATGGAATTTTAACATGATGATAGATAGGGAAGACCTGACGGTGAAGGGTAAACTTGTCCACAGACTGGACAAACTTAAGCACTACTGCCAATTTTTAAAGCAGAGTCAGTATACTATACTGTGATTCATCAATATCACACGAAGTGCCACAGTCAAACCTGTCACAAAAGCTCCAAAAAAACGCAGAAGATTGATATGCTGGTCTTTATATTTGCCCCGTAGGCTGCTTTGGTTGTCTTCTACTGTGTCTCAAAACATGTGACAAAACCACAAGTTGTCATCCATGAAGCTGCTATTCCCCCATGTCTCTCTGATCAGGCCATTATCAGGCTGATATCATGTAGTCTCGGTAGGCTTTAAGTGACTGTGAAAAACTGTAAACAAGAGTGAGCCAGTCTGTAACTCATTATCAGGGAAGTGGCTCCTGCATCTGTCTCTCGATAACATCACAGATTAGAGCCCTGCTCTGGGTTTAATCTTTGGCAGACAGTTGTTGATTTAACAGGAGAAATTTATCACCACGTGGTTTGCTGTCACAGAATTTCATTATTATTGGTTTCAATGGAGAGTTTTAGTATAACATCTAAATGCTGTTTCAGGGGCCTTTTCACACTGCCAAAAAACATATCTTGGGGAAACACTGAAATGCTATTATGTACTTATTGTATTGGCCAATCGCCTAAAATGGGAAATGGCAATGGATTTTGGCATCATTGCTGGGATTTGGGCATGATTATCATTTTGGCATCATCCACAGCTGGCAGCATGAGTGAATCATTTTCCCTCTTTCGCGCGCTCTCCCTGTCTTTGTGTATATGTGTCTGTTGTGTGTCTGTGACAAGGAATGAAAATTCAAGATTCCTGTTGTGCAAAAGCCTCCTGAGTCTCCTCTCATCTTCCACTCCCCTGCTCTGCTCAGTCTTTTTCTGCCTGTGTCTTTGCTCCTCACTGCTCTTGTTTTTTCTCTTTGGTTGTCTGAACAAGGGCGGTGTATGATGGTGGATATTCAACATGGCAGCAAGTTAAGGGAACACTTTTGAAGCACACACATGCACACACACACACACACGGCTTTGTCCCAGGGATAACAGACCTAACCAAGTGTATCAATCGTTTCACATGTTAGCATGCTAGACTGATGGGAATGACCTTAGTTTTGCAGGCATTTGGCCTTAAACCAAAATACTGGACCAATTAAAATTTTGATCTGATGGTGGCACTGATGTTAAGGGATCACCAAAGTTATTACATTTCATCCTTAAGGGGGCTTGAATGTGTGTAGCAAATTTCGTGGCAATTTATCCAAACGTTGCTGAGACATTTCACATAAAATCCCAAGGTGGTGCTAGACAAAAAGTCAGGGGATTACGAAAGTCATTAGGATTCATCCTCTGGGGACCGAGGGTGTACGAAATTTGGCAATCCGTCCAGTGATTGTTGAGGTATTTCAGTGGTGGACCAATGGATGGATCAACCATGCTATCTATAGAGCCATTCCACTAGCATGCCTAAAATTGAGACAGGAGAGGAGAGACAGGTAAAAGACATGTTAATAGGCAGAGGAGATAAAGGGTAAATACCTCCGTACAAAGACATCGGAAGAAAAGTGACATCAGGGTCAACTGTGCCACTAACACAAACACCTCTGCCAGGTGGGCAGGGCATTAGTGGATCGCAGCTCTGATAAGTAACTTTGGATTGGAGCTTTCAATGTAAAATCAATTCCACCACCTTTCAGAGGTGTGTGTGTGTGTGTGTGTGTGTGTGTGTGTGTGTGTGTGTGTGTGTGTGTGTGTGTGTGTGTGTGTGTGTGTGTGTGTGTGTGTGTGTGTCTGTGTGTGTGTCTGTGTGTGTGTCTGTGTGTGGTTGTGCGCACGTAAACCATGTGGGTGTTAGGTGCTATACTCAGGAATCTGTAGAGGTTATTATGACCTACAGACACACACACACACACACACACACACACACACACAGATGTCAGATCAGGTGTTTTGTGATAGTGTGAGCGTAATAGAATCTGAAGAGACAGAGACATAAAGAGATTTATAAGTGTATGTCCTTTCCCCTTGCCGCCCCAGCAGCTTTGTTCTCTGGTGCTTTATCAAACATTTCTATCCCTGGAATTACATTTGACCAGAGCCTGGCCTTTTTAAAAATCGTATCTCCTCTATAGTCTGTTCCTTTTTTTTTCCCATTCTTTGATTTTTAGCTCCTCTTAAGAAATGATAAAATTTTCAGTCCTGCATCTAAAACCCATTAGTACAATGAAGGCACCCATAGCCTGAACATCCAGTATGGCCTTACTTGCTTCCCTTATTACGCAGGGAGTAACGGTACCAAGTATCTAACATCGTTCTTTGTGAAACTTGATTCCCAAAAGAGAATCTGTTCATTAAATAGTGGGGAGACTTTATGATAGCTAAGCCTAAGTTATAGAGTCAGATAAAATCATACGTTGTGTGGTGTTGCAGGATTCTGATCATTTGCATTCTGATTCAGTTGAAATTCCAGCTAAAATCAGTACTGTTGACGAGCAGGAGAAATAACAATAAAAACAAAACTCACTGAACATGGCGAGCAAATGGCAAACTCATGCTTTGTTCTTCAGGTAGGGCTGCATGATTAATCGTTTTAAGATTGTGATTACAATTTATGCTTCTACGCAATCTAATTATTATGTGACAATAAGTCTGCATTGTTTGCATTAGAGGGGATATCAATTGCATTAAACCAAGCGTTCACAGTTTCTCTCCAAGCTTTATGAACAAATTACCCGTGGGCATTACTCTATGTGACAAAATGTGCACAGGATGATGAATCTAACTTGTGAGAGATGGGAGTAAAATGTGATGAAAGAATCAAAAATGTGGAAACACAGTGATGTTGAGGAAAAAGAAATATGTTTATCCATCCCAGTTCTGAAAAAAACGCTGTGCTTGTTCTGTAAAAAAAACTAAAGTAATTTACTGTGTGAAACCAGGTTCAAAGTTAGTGGTGAAAGTCAAAAGCAAACGAAACACAGCAAATTTGTAAAACCACCTGAAATGTCTCAAAAACAAAATGACCTAGCTATCCAGGCCAAAGCGCGACCGGAAAACCCCTGTTGTGCTGTTACCTTAAAAACAGTGCGTAGACTGTGACTTATCACTTAAGATAACCTAAGATATGGCTGTGGCCAACACTGCAAAACAAGGAATTAATGCTTAATGTTGGTTTTTGCTTTGGTACAGGAACACGCAAGAATTTGTGTTCTCTGGGATTTGGTAGCTATGTGATTGTTATCGTAGTCTACCTATTGCCCACAGTGTGTATTCTGAAATTTTTCTCTGTATTTATTCAGTCATTCAGTATGTGTTCCATTCAGTCTAAAAATGTGTGTATGATATGTTGGTGGAAACAGTCATTATTGTTGGATTGTCAAGGTTTTAATAATCTTTAAGTCTGTTTGCAACCCTAAAACAACCCTGGAGCTGGTAGAGATTCCAGCTGCTGGGGGAGGAGCTAATTTGAACTACTTCATCTATAGTTTAACATTCAGGGACACCAGATAAATCCGAAGTATCTTGAGATGATTTATGGTAAAGAAAAGAAGAGAAAACAAAGTTCTGATACACAAATCTGGTTTCAGTTTTTGGAATATATATAATATGTAATGTTTGATTTTTGGTGGGATATTGGATAATTTATACATTTACTGAAATGAAACCATGTTTGAAGTTTAGAGAGAAAAATCAATATTTGGTGGAGCTGTTAACTACTCATAGAGGTCTGAAATGTGACCCCGAAAACACACTGCTTTTCATAAGATGTCAGAAGCCGTAAAGGTTGGAAACCACTGGTTTAATCTTTAGCAATGTGTTATATTTTAAAAGCTTGGTATATTATCCATTGTGTAAAAATATAATCTTAATAATAACTAGTAACTAAAGCTGTCGAATAAATGTAGTGGAGTAAAAAGAACAATATTTCCTACTGAAATGTAGTGGAGAGGAAGTACAAAGTAGCATAAAATGGAAATACCCAAGTAAAGTACAAATACACTACTTGAGTAAATGTACTTAGTTACTTCCCACCACTGCATTGAGGTCATTACTAACATGGCATTGGGATGGCTTGGCACCTTTGGATCAAACAGATTATGTTTTCAAAGCAGGTACCAAAGTGGCAACATGGATAGTTCCACCTCCCCATGGTTCCATCACTGTTTAGAGTTAGTTAGTTCATATAGGGCTGCTCCTTCTCCTCCAGACACAAGCTATTCTAAGGGGTGTAGACAGCAGACCTTAAGTTTCCATTAGTATCTGCGTTTAGCGTGTCATGGACTGGCAGCCTTTCATGGTGTTTTTGTTCATTTTGTCCAGTGTATGCTGGGATAGACTCCTGACCCCACTGATATGCAACTGAGTGTGGAAAATTGAGGCCATAGCTACTTTAATCTATCCTCTATCTGTCCTACAGTGATGAGATGTGAAAGCATATTGTCAAGTGATTCTTATTTTACTCTTTTCTGCACCGTTTGACAGCAGTCAATGCATTTTTGCCACTTATGGCATGTGGACTCTTGAGCCTGACAGCATCTTGTAGCAAGCAAGGGAGGGATTATCATCTGATATACTTAAATTCGTCTTTGCAAGAGGTGTCCTGGAGTAAATCTGAAAATAGTGGACAGTGAAAATTATATTCTAAGGTTAAGGATTTCATTTAAACTTTGACACAATTGTGAAATATTGTTCTATGTGACACAAGGTAAGATACTATGTAACTGATGTATTTTGTAGGGAAAAACACTCAATGGTTGTTGTCAGAATGCATTTCAATCATAATTAAAAAATAGACATTTGTTTCAGTCAACAAAAAAAGAAAATTTACAAGGTGATGGGCCTCTTGGACACACGTTATTTCTGTTTATCTCATACAAGAACTAGAAGGGCACTCAGAGGGCGCAGACCTCTGCGAAGACCAATGTCAAACAACATACATCAGACTTCAGAGAAAAAAATCCTATTTATAGTGAATGATCCAGATCAGCCCAAAAATTTAATGGGTTCTTCCTTGGCCCATGCCCCATCCATCCAACAAGTTTGGTGCAAATCTGTTCAGTACTTCCTCCTGACAAATAAACCAACAAACAAACCAATGAAAAGACATAGGTAAAAACATAACCTCCTTGGGGAGTTAATAAAATTGTTTTCCTATCTTAGAGTACGTCTGTCCAACGCTAGTCCTATAGTAGTGTACAGTGGCATGATCAAAGTCCCTGCATTTGTACCACAGTCATAGAGATATAGAAGTCTTCATTATGAAATATTGATCTTAAAAATGAACAACCTTTGATTGTTTGTGCCTAATCTACATTTGTTATGCTTTAATATAAATTGATAAATCAACAGCCACAATTGAACATAACATGGGACGAGATTGGTGCTAGAAGACTATTTCTCAGTATCATAGAGGGTAATTTACCAAGCTTTTACTAAACCGCGAAGTCAAAACAAATGAATTGAAAATTTGGTAAGGCACAGGTGGAAATTCTAGTAAGGGATTCAGAAGTGAATATCATTCTTTATTAATTCTTTATTAAACTTCAGTATTAAATTAGAGATAGGATTCAGGATTGGAGCTTTTTTAAATTTAAAATATAATTGATTAATACCATGTCTACACAGGAGGAGAATGTTCGTAGCGCAGCAGCTTCAGTGCTCCGTTTGTCTATGCATTCAGGCGCAGTATTACATATTCCATAGGAAGCATTTCAGCATTTAAGTTTTTCAGTCATATGTCTCATTGTAGCAGCAAGTTTAAAATGGAAGGAAATAGACCTGAAGTGTAAAAATACGGTTCCTCTGTAGACAGCTGGATTGATTACAATAAGAACATATCTGTTCCCTCAGACACGCATCAGACGGCAATTTGAAACACATGGCTGAAACACATTCTGTGTAGACACGCCTCACTCATCATCCACAATCCAGGTGGCTCCTTTCTTTTCTCAACTCCACAGCCTTAAGTTTGATTTAAAGTTGCGTGCTAAGGGCTTAATAGCCGCCCTAGCCAGTGTTATGGATGAGCACGCTAAAAGAACGTGGTCATTGAACATGCTCATGTTTTTGGTAGACGGTGAACTAAACGCATCCATTTGCAACTAATGAACATGAACATGAGAATGGTTACAAACCACCAAAAGACATTAGTAGAGGAAGAACTGTGTTTTATGGTGGCCCCTGAGGATTTACAGTACCTGGCATGCATCCGCCATGGCTAGTACTGGTAATTCAAACAACAAAAGCTACCGGTACTGCTGAAGCCAGTTTGTATGAACATTTGAAGGACTTTTATGAACAATGATCAGTCCAGATCCCAACATTTTTATGCAAATTTTGACCACCATGTCTGAACAAACAAACCTGAATGTCAGCCACATCGGCAACAAATCTGAAATGATACATCGAGTTGAAGCATCCAACCAGTCTTTGGAAATATCCCCGAGTGAATGATCACAAGAAATCAATAACAAAGGGTAAGACCATGAGCCAACAGCCACTAAGTTCCTCCACTCAAGTCAAACTCATCAATCTTAGCATTTTGTTAAGGACCGGTTACCCTTGTTTCCCAACAGCAAGTAGACAGACTTATACTAGACTACATTGTAGGAGATCTGCAGCCTTTGTATATAGCCCAGAATTACATTTGTAAACCAATCTGTTTTGAGTTGTCCTGCTTTATGACGCGTTTTTTAAGTGGTAAAACATATACTCACATTGGTTTTTTCTTGGCTTTTAAAAGTCTTTTCTTTCTGTGATTCTATATTAGTATACACTAATTCAATTAGTTTGGGAAGTGGCAATGATTTGGGGCTGGGGATGGATGGGTAGGAGGAGGTTCTACTGAAAAAGAATAGGTCAGAGCAGCGCATTTTTAAAAAATGAAAAAAAAGCAAATGAACTAGTTGTAGGTAACCTATGCTGTAACCGTACCTCCTCAAAAATAACTGCTGCTTGTGTTTTCTCATAGTCTCAAGTCTGAAGAAAGACTAAGTAGTTTTCTCCTTATCAGCATTGCACATTTAGCAAAGACACCTCCACTGCAAACTGCTCAACTTGATCTCCATTCTTCATCACAGCGAATGAACAAACGTAAACACAACAACTCGTAACAGAGCATCTGCTGTAAGTAGCTTCAAAAGACTAATCTATACATATCAAGTCTGAATCAGTGCAGCTGTTGAATTGATAAATGATACAGCTCAACATGTTCCAGACAAAATGGAAACTCTGTCATTCCCAATCTGTGCTGGTACTTACTGTGCTTCCATAAAATGTATATAATTTATATTAATGCTATGAGAAAAATACACTAAAAACATTACACCTCAGGACAGCTTAAAATGTACTGGATACTGGCATATTGGCACAGCAGCAGTGACTGGTAGTAGTTACATGAAAAAATATGTGATTTCCAACACTATATTTCACTGACTATTCTATCAAAAAAACATATAAGAGATACTTTAGTCGCAACAGGTTGTAGCAACCATAACACTAAATTTATACCTGCTCCACTGAAGTATGCAGTGAAGAAGAGCAGACACCGAGACCTCATGGCTGCATGAGAAGCTATCAAAATCCCCCTTTAAGCTCAACAAATACTGCATTATCAATTCAGTATGCCAATACAGCGAGGAAATATGCTGACAGACAGGAGGAGGAAGAGGGAGAGAGAGAGACAGAGGGAGAGATTAAAAGGGTGAGAAAAGAAGATGGGGAGGGTGCAAGACCTGACAAAGGAGATGAAGCATGTTTGGCTCTTGGTGCTCTAGTAACTAAAGCAGCTTTCATGATCACCTAGCACTCCCAAACACACAAGCAGTTGCAAGAGAAACACACTGTCTCTTTACTTACTGTATCTACCTCCACACCATTAGGTAAGTGCTCCACATACTGGCTCATGCCTTTCATTGGGATCTAGGACATAAGAAACAGAGACAGAAGATTTTAAAGACAAACACACACAAACCAAAAACTCATACAACCCACAATTTTTAAAACCCTTATACATTGTATAGGATTGTGGGTGTGTAAATTTATACCAGTAATGTAGATGTTTTGGTCATTTAATTTTTTAACTTAGAAAAACTTTGCCAAAAGGACATTTTAACACACTAAGTGATAATATAAGACAGTGTCTATCTGTGGTAGGCCAAGGTGTTTCCTGATGTAAATATACTGTATATCACAATATGGCAAAGTTATATAAAATAACATAAATATTCAAACAGAAGCAAAGGGACTAACTGTGTCGCTAGGAGCTGGCGATATGGATAAAAATCTATCAAGGTATATGTATTTTTATATAATTTTATCAGTTTATATATATCATGATAAAAATGTTCTCAAAACTAGGTTTAAAAACTCTTTATAGATAAAATAACCGGACGGAAATGCCTGTTTTTGGCTAATCCAGTAGATAATAGCGGACAGATACTTCATCACATTGATGCAACACTCCCATTAATCCAATATTGCTATAAAAATCATGAAAGAGAAGAAAATCTATAGAAAAATCAATGATGGTTGACATATTATATTGTGTCACTGGATATATTGCCCACACCTACATTAGAGCAAACTCTTCTGATGTGTAAAACAAAAACTCCAATAAGTAATTTTGTTAGTTTTTTACTACACCATGCAAGGAAAAATTCATTTGGTCAGAAATTTGGTGAACAATAATATGATAAGTTTATATCATCAGGATATGATTCAGCTGAAAACTGATGAAAGAGAACTGAATTTAATTATTGCCCAGACCTTCTATATACTGCCTCAGCTGCCAAATGGCAACCACTGCAGTCCTTTCAAATATATGGATTTTGGATTTAAATCTGAAAGCTATCCCTGCTTCCAAGTATCTATACTGTTGTACATCTTCAATTTGTCTGTGTGTGATGATATTATATTTGTGCCTCATTCTTAGTGCACAGTTCAATGTTTTGGGTCCCCCCACTCTAGTTTGAAAAGATCGGTGCTGATCTCCTTTTATTCTCTCTCTTGACTGGAGCACACACTTGAAGCATATACACATTCAATACATGCTCACAAACATGTTTCGATTGTGTTGAGGACCACTGAGTATGTAACTTTGTCCTCAGGTTGAAATGTCTGAACATAGTAAAGGCCTTGCTATGTAAATGTTATTGCAGCTTGTTGATGTCTTCCACTCTGTGTGTGTGTGTATATAAAAGCAAAGACAACAACAGGTACGGGTGACTGCATAGCTGACCCTGATATTACTAGAGAGAGCAAGAAAGTGTGTGTGTGTGTGTGTGTGTGTGTGTGTGTGTGTGTGTGTGTGTGTGTGTGTGTGTGTGTGTGTGTGTTTGTGTGTGTGTTTGTGTGTGCATGTGAAGGAGATGCAGTCTTCTTGCTTCTTGACAGTGATTGACCATGACAGTGGAAGTGTACGGGCCTGCTGCCAGGAGCAACAGCATCCTGCTACCACCAACACACACACACAAACACACACGCACACACGCACACACATATAAAAATGCAATTCAGTCATATCCTCACTAAACAATATTTCTCGGCCTTTTAATGCTTAAATTTGCCTTACATTTTACATCCAGTGTCCTATTACTCCCGCTGTTCACACTCTTTCTCTCACTTTGTTTTTGTCATTCTCTCCAGTCCTTCTTCCTCAGCTTCTTTTATGTCCTGTTTGTCTCTTTAAATGCCACTATTGATTTTTTTTCCTCTAAATCCAAAATATAACAAGATGTCTTTTCGGTAGAATAATAGTATCTCATTGTCATGTTCCCTAATGCCACAATATAGTTTGTGGATGGGTGACAAAAAAGAGAAAGCCTGAATAAATGAGTGTAGAAACATAAAAGATGCAAATGACTCCATAAAGGGCACCGTGGGTCACTGAATGATTTGATGAGTATAAAAATGTAATCAGAAACAACCCAATTAAGTACCTATGGAAGATTTTGGACTTACACCATGATCAACACACGAAGTGAGAGAATGTCTGTTGGAAGAATAATGTTTGAGCTCTCCTGTAAAGGTACATATACATAAATACTATGGTGGCGAAACAACTTACCAAGACATTTTATGTTGGTTTTCCCTTTAGTTTGTCACGTATCTGTAGGGTTTCCCTCAGGACATTGCTTAGTTAAGGTCAGAGGCCACCAGCATCCTGACAGCTCTCATTTCATTTTTGATGTAGTGAGTAGATTACAGCCTATACATAGTCACAATCATTAATAGATGACATTTTTTCCCGAATGTTAATATTTTATGTCATAAAAGTTTATGCATTTTTTTATGATGTCAAGAGGTGGTCTTTGTTTCAGACAAGGTGGCTCACTTCCACTATAAAACATCATGGAAACCCTGATCTGTATGTATTTTCCATCCCTAGTAAACATGTAGAAAGTGGTATTTTGTGCTTTGTATTTCTTGAATTGAAAAGAAGACCAAAGAATCAAGCACACTGTCCATCACTTGGACTCACTTTATTACCACAGCGTTCGGGTCCTTAGACTTTTATTGCGACTATTACACTAGAATTTACATTTGCCCTCATTGAAAATTTGGGCACCACCTTCAACTGAAGGAAAATAGACAAACCAAATTAATCAGAACAATCAGCTTATAATCCGAACAAGTAAACTCTCAATACAGAGATTTCTGTCTCTCCTTTGAAGGAATACACAAGACAACGACTTGGCAATAAATGAGGATATTTATTTTTTACAGTAGCTAAATGTCTATAAGCAACTGAATAAATGAAGCATTAGTAACGAACACATGACAAAGAGGTCAGAGTCACACAGATGAATAAAGCTGATTTTTGAAAGACAAAATGAACTGATCATTTAGTTTGCCGATACTAAATGGAGTATGTGATTCAGAGTTACCGGAGAACAGCAGAACGCTAGGGGGATATTCAACTACTCTAGGGCTTAAAAATAAGAATTCAGGGAACTGACCAACATCAACTCTTATCACAGACAGCAGAAATAAAGTTTGCCTACATTTGCAGTGTTGTCTCAGAGCTGAACCCCTTTCAGTTGGACCCAAAGTGGTTGTTTTGGTTCTTGATTCATATAACGGTGGTCACATAGTGGGGCTTCCCAGCTGATCTTGAGACCTCACTCCAGGGTTCCAGCAGAGTTTTTAAGAAGGTCTATTCAAACCCACTGATATCTCTCAGTGGAATTCAGAAAAAGGGGCTCGTCGCTACACCTACTTCAGGCTAAATTCATGAAAGACAAGTCAAGAGTATTTGATCCTATGCACCTGTTGCTAAAACTTAACGTTTTGTAAAAACTTTTTTGAAATTATGATCTGGTGATTTGTAATTCTGAAATACAAGTATATACTGTGAGATGACACAAAATAGTCTGCTATCAGAGATGTTGCCATACCCTTTATTCTGTTGTAACTATCCCTGTAATATTTCTGGGTGTCTTATACTGTTGTGGGTAACAGGGCTTTCACTTTTTATTCAAAATTTAAATTCTCATTCAAATATTTGAACTGTAATGACTTATTCAAATTAAAAGTTTGAAGTATTTTGCTTTGTTATCCAACAGAAAGCACTCTTAAAATTCACTCTCAGTCTGACCTAATGCATGCCCTGTTGGCCAATCAGTAAACTATGGTAAAAGTGGAGGACAACACTATTGAGAAAAGCTATTCTGATCGGATGACCATGACACAAAGCATCTGAAAAGCAGTGTGTGGTATTTTGGGGTATAGACCCTAGATGGTAAAATTACCAAAAAAGCAGTTGCTTTATTCCATAACAACAACAACATACTGTGGACTCATCTGCTAGCTGGGCACTCAAGTGAGTCAATGGAGGCACCAGAAACGAGTGGAGCAATGTCAACTTTACAGCCTTGTCTGACTGCATACTCGAGACACATATTGCAGTTGCATGACACCACACAGGAAAATTGAAGGCCTATACTGAAGGATAAGACACTCTGTCTGACCATCGATGGACAGACATCTCTGGCCAAAGCACACTGTGTCTAAGGGTCATCTATTATATGGGTTGTGCAGGAATTAATTCCAAAAAAGTACGTGGTAGTTCTGATTGGTGCCGACAGTTTTATGGCAATATTGTAAGTAAGGAAGGAAGGAAGTACATTTTATTTATATAGCACCTTTCAAGAGCAGATGCCACAAAGTTCTTCACAAAAAACAGAAAAAAAAAATTTAAATGTAGCAAGTCTAAACAAATGGGTCTTGAACTGTGGCAACAGTATCTTGAGCCTGAAGTAAGGAACAACCTATAAACCCTGATCAGAGGACCTCAGGGTTCTACTGGTATTATATGGTTGCAGTAGGTCTTTAATGTAAACAGGTGCCTGCCTGGATTCTGATTTTGATTTTGATGGGAAGTGAGTGTAAGGAAATGAGGATTGGACTATTTGGGCCATTTTGGACCAGTTATAAGGGGTTCAGGGATGTCTTGCTAAGGCAGATGAAAACCGAATCACAGTAATTGAGCCTGGAGGAAATCAACGCATGTATAATCATCTCCATCTCAGCTACAGACACAAGTGAGTTTAGCAATATTTCTCAGCTGGTAGAAACAGGAGTGAACCATACAATTTAGGTGCTGGTCAAGTCTAAAAGACCGGCCCAAAGAAACACCTAGATTACAGAGACTAGGTTTCGATTGTAATATGATCTTTTTTTGCATTAGCATGGTGATTTGTCAAGTATTTTATTGGATAAGACAAAAGCAGACATTCCCACCTGGATATTTTATCCAAAAACATCTTTTTATTGATTTTTCAGAAAACTTACTACTGCTATTATCATTTTTTGCCCACTCCTATACTAAAAAATCTGAAATTCTACAGTCACCATCAATTTCAAAAAGTGTCAGAGCTCAAGTAGTAAACCACATGGATCACCAGGGCAATAAAATATTAAAAATAAATCTGGAATGGATATATTGCCTGCTTAACAACAGTTCAGAAGGTGAGAAAAATTTTACTCTTTAAAGTCTCTTCAGGAATTATTAAAGTTTCAGTTAATTTAAAACCACACAGCAGACCAGAGCAAAGGTTAAAACATTAACTGCTACCTTGTGACCTGGTTCTGCGCAGGTGATCTTGGGTAAAGCTAAGTTTTAGATGCACAAAATATGGTGATCTGTGCTGCAACAGGTTAAAAAGTTCAAATTAATTTTATCTAATATCATGAGATATCATGAGAAAAAATGCAGATCAGAGAGTGAGAGACTACCCAAAGGCTTTTATCTAAAATGTTGCAACACTTAAGTCATTTCTTGTTTATATGGAATTAATTCAGAGACGTGCAAGATTAAAGAGATGAAATAAGAGACAGAATGACATTGACCGTGAGGCAATCTGAAAAGAAGAGCTTGTTAATACATGGAGTGTACCTCAACCTGCTGCTGTGACATACACCTAAGCAGTCATGCAATGCATGGAGTGTCAGCAGGTGTGTCGCAAATTTGAGTTGTTCTCATTAGGCTGCGTCTGGGAATTTGATCCGTAGGAGACCTTGTGGGCAGAAGTCGTCTCCTCTAATTGTAAGGTCACAACCACAACCACCGTACTCTCATGTCCGTGCATGCATATTAAGACACACTTTCGCACAACAGTAATAGCTCTGTGCTCTCTCTTAAACGATTCACTTCACGTTACTAAAGGCTAGATTTGACGTCTTGGATTTTTGACTTAACACACTGTCCTTACTAAACAGGAAGGCCACTGTACGATTTGTTTAACTTACTGTATGTTTATACAGCTTTAGATCAGCTAACAAAAATTAATAATATGAACAAGTTTAGGAGTAGAACTCCCATAGGAGTTTATCAGCAGCAGGCACACCTTTGTTTTCATTATAACAATAATAAAAATGTGGTTAGGTTGCCGAACAGTCGTGGATAAAAGAAACAACAATGACTATCCTTTTACATGGGCAACAAACAGTAGTTTCCTATGTGACAGTCCCGTGTTTTGTCGAGTCATCCTCCTCCTAATGTGGACTTTGTTGCTCTATTTACTACAACGCCTAACTTCTTCCTTTGCTCCTGCTGCTAGCTGTCATCTAACAATAAAGCGTAACTATGGGTAGAAATAAGCTGACCTATTTGACCTAAGTCCTTTTATTTTTACAGGTCTCCAAAATGTCCTTGTTTAGATGTACCCTGGCGATAGTGCAAGTAATGTCTTCTGTCTCTGACGTGCAATGGCAGAAGTTGTTGGATAATGTTAATGAACCCAAAAACCTTTGAGAGAGGACATCATGATGGATAGTTGGGTGTATAACGTATCTGATTTTGACACTGGAAACTGTATCCCATCTCCTACCAACAGACAGTTTTAGGGTCCTTTAACCATGACTGCAGTTCCTATTTAACTTTAACCAAGTAGTTGCAGCTGCCCATAAATGAACCAGGTGGCAGAACATGAAAAGCTTACATGAAAACAATTTGTAATGATCATATGCATTTAAGATACAAAAACTAAATATTTGGTTCAAGAACTTGTTGAATGGGCTAACGCTGATAGGCATAGGAAAATAAGTTCTCTTTGTTGATCCATGATTACTTATGATAATATTGGCCATGTAATTTCAAAAGATGAAAAGGACTATAAGGACAAGGGTATTTCAGTAAGAAAGGAAAGATGTTTACAACTACCTGAGATAAGGCTGTAGAAACATTTAAGAGAATCTAACAAATGATACCTTATATTAAAATCAAGAAGAGAATGAATGCTCATGGCTCTTGGTGGTTGCCGCTTGCAGCTGATGGCTTGATCGTTTCTGAGGCAGTGTGAAAGGCTGAATTTGAAGTGACTGATTACAATGTTGCTTCTTCCTCATAATCCGCCCCTTAGCCCGAGAAGTTGCAGACACCTGTTCGCTGTGCCTCGGCAATTCAACACAGAAAGTCAAGAAGAACATCTGATGTATGGAACAGACAGGTGAGAAAAACCCTGTGTGCTGCCGTCACATAATAATCTCGGTGAGACAGCTGGCCCCACACATCAAGAAAAAATGAAAATTGCCAGCAGACTCGACAGCTTCCTTTGTGTGTGTGACTGCGACATGTTGACACGCATCAGAGACTGCGCTGTTTCCAAGGAGCTCAAAACTCATCCGCATGAGAGGAAATAAGGCACATTATTGTGAGACTGTGTATAATTGTGCATTCTGCAACACCGACATACACCAGGATAAACATATTACTCATGCTCTAATGATACACTGCTAAAGTGTCACTCCTACTATCTGCCTTCCCATCTTTGTCTCTTCCTCCAGCTGCAGCCTCTCCTCTTTTCTCTCTCATCTGTTCTCTGAGCTAACTAAAGTCACTGACGCAACTGTATGAGCTCCTGCCTGTTGGCACCTTGTCAGTGACACCACTTGCAGGTGTGAATTGTGTTTTGTATGTGTATTCTTGTGTGTGTATGCATGAGTGAAAGCGTGAGTGTGTACAAAAGAGAAAGAAAGGACAGGAGACTTCCAAAGTGTCAATGTGAGTATGTCTGGCTGTCTGGGTGGGTGTGCCTGTGAAGCTGCAAAATCATTTAAATTGGGTAAGGAATGCAGGAAATTCTCGGTAGTGATTCTGATCGGAGCCAAATTTCTCTGTCTGAGAAGTCCCCAACCAGCCGCCTTGCAATTTCACAGTGATTGGAGAAGGAGTGAAAAAAGAGTGAGGGAAGAGAGCTCTGAAAGAGAGGAGAAAAGGAGGAAGAGGGGGTAGACATGAATGGAGAGTGGAGAGATAGGAGTTTGAGGGAGATAGAGGCAGAGAGAAATACTGAGAATAGTATGGTAATACTGAGTTCATTTTTGTTGGTAATTCAGCTGTAGGGGGAGAAGAACAGTGCTGTCGGATGAGAGTCTTCCATCTTTTAAAAAGTCATCTTTCCAGGAATAAGCACCTGAAGTTAAAATCACACACCATTCTCACTGTCTCCCGTTCTGGCAGATTCCATTCAAACTACCCTGAAAACATTTTTCACAAACAACCATTCAGTGTCTCTGTCCACTCTCTCTGCCCCAGTCCCAGTGAGGGCAGGGTGACCCATGCCCAGACAGATGATGAGTCCCGTTCAGAAATGTGAACAAATTAGACTGTGCAGTCAAGCTAACTTTCATGATTGGAATGTGAGAGAATAGCAGAAGACCTGGAGGAAGCCACACGGAAATGGAGACAAGAGCTCACTTGTTCTTTTGGGGTTTTTCTAAAACAATGAGTCACTTACTATCCCTCCCAACATGGCTCCACTGAAAGCAAAGCACATCCTTGTGGTTCTTTCAGTCTAGAAGATGATTTATTGCATTGTTCTTAAACAAACAATTCCTCAGGATTTAATGTGTGCAAGGGCCCACAGTATCCAGTGACATTAGGGCTACAGAGTAGAATAGCAAGTAGGCACATTGTCCTTGGCCCAGAAATCCAGGATTTAAGTCCCTATGTTGTCAAGTATCCGCCCTGTTGTAGCCTCTAACAGTCAGGCACTGAGTCACTATTATACGAGCTCCAGGGGAGCCGCTGTGTAGCTGAGGTACCTGCAGATGTATGTTTCCCTGCAAAGCACTGCTTGATATAAGTGGAAATATACCAGATGTGAACATTAAGCATGCCTGCTTGCTAAACTGAATCATTTTCCACTTGATGCAAAGGCAGCCTTTAAGTTTACAGTGTGTTTTGAGGATGTGACGGTGCCAGAACACACTGAATTTCTGTCAAATAACATGCCTGAAGAAAATATGTCCAGAGACTATTAATGGATTCATTTGCACAGTATGGATGAATCTAATCTGTTCGTATCTCATGAAAATATTTCAATAGCCCCGCTAGCCAAAGAATAGAACAGCAATGTAGCAGCAGGAAGCATGAGAACAACTCATCTGCTTTATATTCATCTGACCCCACAATGTTGTCCACATTGTCTCTTTCCTTTCTCGTTTCTCTATCACACCATCCCCATCTCTGTCCCTTTTTCGTGCTTTACTTGCAATCAGTGAACTTTATAGCATCTACATTACTTAATTTGTTTTGCACAGAACAAATGTTGCAACAGAAAGGCTGGGGGCACCGTGCAGGGTTGCTGGGCTGATTTACTCTAGATCTGCCACCACTCTGAGGGGAAATTCCAGCCAGAGGTTAGACAGGATTGGTGGTCAGCCAGGATTATCCGGTAGTGTGAGAGGTTTACAAGTTCAGTCTTTACCACTCTGATCAACGAGTAGACACACTCCAGCTGTCTTAATTATGTCACATCGTATATTTATGAGACAGCATTTCCAGAGATGTTCTGATTGGTGTGTGAGCTCGTGTGCTGACATGGTTGATGAATCAGAAACAAGCTGGTTTATTTCAGGTCAGGCAAAGTGTGTGACACTTCAATGTTGTCTGATTGTTGTGTGAGGATGCTGAGCACAAGACAAAAAAGGTGAAACCCAACAGTGGGTATCTGATGCAATGCACTTTCAAAATCTTTTCCAACTTTAGGTTTAATCAACGCAACTTATTCACTTTTTGCTTGCGTCTCTCTTCTCCTTTCCTGCTTGCCCCCCCCCATCCGTCCTTCCTCCTTTTCTCTCCCACACCTCTTCCTCTTCTTGCTCCCTCCTAGCTCTCTGTCTCATCTGTCTTTCCCTTCCTCTCCGAATTACTAACAACCTTCCTTGCCTTTCTCCTATAGCTGTCCTTTTACTCACAGTAAAATAAAGAAATGATAATCTGTGCTGAAATAGTGAGACAAGCCTTGCAGAATAACATACGTCGTTTCTCCTCTCTCCTCTCGTTCCCCCTTCCCTTGCTCCTCGTATCCTTTCTCCTCTCATATCCCTCTGTCTACCTCTCTCCCCTTCTGGCTTTTAGCAGTAATCAATATCATCATCCGAAAATGTATCATCATTTACCTAAACAATGCAAACTGCAATTTAAAAAATGTGTGTGTGCTATGCACAGGTGTGTGTATGTGCATATATGAGAGCGTAATAGCAGTATTTTAGAATGTGGCTGTGTGTCAGTGCACACCCACAGAATGTCTCTGCTCCTAGTTTATCTCATTGTTTGAACAGCACTGCTTTAATTAGGACAGGCCTGTCTATCCGTGTGTGTTAGTGTGTGTGTGTGTCTGTGAGTGTGTGTGAGTAAGTAAGTTTGTGCATGTGCCTAAAAGTGAGTAACAGTCTCTGTGTGTGTGCGTGTTACCATAGTGCCCCCATGTGGAGGACTGTAGAAGAGCATATATTCTCTAGTCTTGTTTCTCAACACACACACGCACACACACACTCACACACTCCAATGACACGGTGTTATATTTGGAAACACAATTTCATGCTATCAGCACTGGCTAGCTATTCCATTTAGATAGCAGCCGTCTATATGTGTGTGTGTGTGTATATGTATGTGTGTGTGGGCATGCGTGCTAATGCTCATGTGCACGGTTTTGTGTCTGTATGTATGCATCTGTGAGTGCACAGGCTGTCGGTGTGTTTCACAGAGATGAGTCCTCTTCCAAGTTTATTGAAATTAAAAGTTTGTTGTCATGGCAACATTTGGATTCTGAGTGATTATGTTGATTAAAAATGTGAAAATTAATTAAAAGTCAGGAAAATGATCTCACAGCAGATGATCAGCGAAACATCAAAATGATTCAGATCTCTGTTTCTCTTTCTCTCCCTCCCACTCTCTCTAATACACACCAGTCTCGTTCTCATCCTGTCTTTCTCTGTTGCACTTCAGAGGTCCTTTATTGCCAACACTGAATTACATACACATTCCAAATTCATCTCTGACAGTTGCTTTGTCTCAGTCTGTTTCTCCTTGCCACTTATTTACACACAGTTTATGACAAGATGCCCTCCTTGTGTCCAAAAGACGCGAAAACAGCGATAGCAAAACAAAACTGTACACACAACTGCATACACAAACTGCACCCCTCTTACTCACTCAACTCATTCTCAACTTGTTAACAAGCATGACAAGACTTGTCTCATACCGCCAGAGCAGACACAGCAGCAGCAAAGTTACACAGAACAATAGCAACTTCACAGTCTCACTTTCTCTCTTTTAGTCTCTCCATTACTCCAGTTCTCTCACTCTCACAATCCGTCTCTTGTCCTCAGTCTCTTTCTCTCCGACAGAATGAATAAACAGGCTCAGCAAATTGTAATCTCTTCCTTTTATTAGCAACGGCAAACACAGAAACAATGAATTTACCCTCCTCCCCTCCCTCTTTCGTCTCCGTCTGCGCTTCTCCTCTCATCAGCTTTAATGAACCACAAATCTCATCAGCCATCTTTTCATCAGCCCTGCCATCACTATTTCCTGCACTTGGGCACAAGTCTTTAAACCTGACTACTTATAGTAAGCCTGTTTCTGCTGTTGGCTGATGACCAAGAGGATTGTACATGAGTAATATTTAGCTGTAAGGCAGAAAGCATATAGATTTTCCAAAAAATATTTCTGTGCTAACCATCAGAGTCAGTATTAAGCAGAGTCTGGTTATGACAGTTTTCAGCAACAGCAGCGTTGGTGTGACAGTCCTGCTCCAGGGCTCTGGTTTACTAAGTGGTGATCCACTGCCAGCTGATCTTCAGCATGTTCAATATCTCACCATGGTGATGTTAAGGAGGACGGTGCCATTATATTTGCAGCAATCAGTTGAACGTGTTGGAGAGGTGGCAGTATCATGGCAGCCTTACAGCCTGACCTATTTCTCTCTGTACCCGTGTTAACATGTTCTTTGTGAAAGCTAGCATGAATTTTCAAGGAAGGTAAAAACTACATAGTGTGAGTATTCATCTTGTTGGATGTAGCAGTGGCTGGGAGCTGTGATACTAAGCCTGTGTTTTGTTTTTTGTGCATCAACATCCTGAAGAAGCCAATTACAGGGGAGATATTTTCTGAAGCATGTAGAGGAAATCTTTCATTTATAAAACGCATCTCATGACCATGATACCAAGCCAACGATTGATCATATGCAGAGCCATCCATACCTATAAGAAGATTGGATCACCTCTCTCCACAGGGCCATGGCCTGGCTCGGCCCTGTCTTCAAAGTGTAGTGGTAGTGGTGTGTATGTGTGTGTGTACAAGGGGGAATTAAGAAATTCAGGGGTTCATAAAGGCAAACCGTCAAAGATCCAGGCATCAATGAAGGATAAGACATGTCTCTTCAGCAGGATACTGATGAGGGTACATCAAAACTAAAAGTTTAAAGTTTTTATATAGCATATTTGAACATCTTCTGAGACAGTGAGTATAGCTCTGAGATGCTTCAGCATTCTGAGCAGACGTGTCCATGGTGGTGACCAATAATATACTCTATATTATTTCTGTATAATTAGAGTGGATGAATTGATCTCTGTTTTTTTTATACCTCTATTTTAAAGAGATACAATAGATTTAAGTTGATTTACACACAAGGCTGTCTGTGAAAACTATGCATTTAACTGTTCTGCTTCGCTTACATTCCACTGTGAATTTAAAAACATTTCATTCTTTTTCCAGCAATTGTTGTATTCAAACTTCAGCTTTATTCAAGTTTCAATTCAGTTCATTTCAATTAAATTAAACTCATTTCCTAATCTAGTCACGTTCAGATATGAAGTAGTTATATATTTTACTTCAATCTTTTTTGGGGGGTAGGGGGATTTCATACAGTGATCTTACAGCAATACTTTTTTTTCTCTTTTTTTTGCATAGTATTGCAGTTATTTCTATTTTAGCTGTCAGGGTTTTCTTGATTCTTTAATTTAACACCAAAGTGCATTAGCTCCATTTCATTAAATGATTTTAATAAATTGACAATACCAGTAAAAGCTTCTAAACTATGTGTGATCTAAATGTGCACCAGTGTGTGAATATGTTTCTTCCTCTTGTATGATTTTCATGCTTTCTACTTCCTCCTAGTAGGAGTGGGGCTCTTCACCCCTCTTCCTGGTGCTGCCTTAGGAGGGGCGGGGCTAGGAGCAGGCTGGGTCTTAGGCTGAGGGATCTCAATGGGGAGTTTGGGAGGGATGATTGTTTTAGGAGTCAAAAGTGGTTTTGCATCTGGGATTTTCTCTCCATGGCGGTAGACACTCACCTGGAGAGAGAGAGAGAGACATTTGTATACATTCCCCATACATACAATTACGCTATTGTATATGTGTACGACAGTAAAATGAGAAGAAAAAACAGTACTGTAGTTTCAAAGTGCCACGCCTTTCAATTTACAGCATTTAAACACCTAATTTTGAGTCTTAAGCAAGAAAAATCCTAGGTCGTGACTTTGCAGTATTTTCCACGTTAAATCTATGAAATCACGGTCAAAAAAAAACCTCACAAGGTCAAACATCAGCTCTGTTACAGCTCAGAGTTGCATACAAGTGTGATCACAAAAACATCTCACTGTTAGGCCCCACTGAGAAAACAAGATCTGTGCCACAGATGGTCTGAAAAAATTTCATGGCTCTGAATAAATCCAGTCATTTGCAGTAAACAGCAGCGACACTCACCACTATATCCACAGACTCCCCTCCGAATTTGTTCTGGACAATCATGGTATATCTGCCAGAATCCTCCATGGAAACACCTTTGATCGTCAGACTGGCAAACTTGCCCTGGTCCAGGGAGACCACGTACTGAAATAGGAAATCAAAGCTTAAAAAAGTGATAACGGCAGCACAGGGACTTTAGCACGATTTAACATTTAAAATGCCTGCCACTTAAATTTTTATTTAAAAATTGATTTATCTTTTACTCAAAGCAGCAGCATGAGCTTCGATTACCACCTTCCTTTAGCAAAAACTGAGGACTGCTCACACTGGGCTTGGTGGACACAAGGACTAATGATTTATTCCAGTCTATACTCTATTCTATTCTGTTGAACCCTGTTAGCTCAATCAAAATATGATGGAATCAAATGACAACAAAAACATGTTCCATCTTTACTTCTTGAGACCACAAAAAGAAAACTATATAAGTTTAAAGTCCTCAGAGTTGTAGGACACTTGTATCAATGTTCTTCAGACACCTGAGAGAAGAGAGAGTACTTGTATTCTGACTCGTACCATGTGAGCAGTGCCAACAAGAATACAGTATTTTAATTTCCCTCTCTCATACCTGCCCACTCATTTGCATTTACATTAGTATATTAAACGTGTCACTGGTAGCAAGCTAATTAAATCACCATTAAGAGAAACACTTGCCTTTAATTTTGAGAAATAAAAACTCTACTAGCCTAAAAATCATATTAACCTAAAAAAAATACCATACTTGCGATTGATGGCCTTTTTCTAATTAAAAATGTTAAACGGTCTTGGATAATTGAATTCATTTACTAAAGCAATACAGGCTAATGTTTGGGTATCTAGTTGTCTCTTTTGTTTGACCACTGAAAGGTAGCTGCTGTATAAAAAAAACCCCATAATATTCGGTAATTATTGTTTTGGCAGTAACAATGGCACTCAGAGAACAAAAAGCTCACACATAGTGACAAAATGTACTATTCACCAAATGACCTCTATTTAAGCCTGTGTAGTTCTACAGTCATACCTTTTTCTATTCTGAATTTGAGTTCAATACTCTCCGGATCTCTGTATATTTCTGTTTGTTTCTCTGTTAATATGGTCAATAACCTCTGTGGTAATTTGGGTAGGGGAGAGGTCCTCCTGAGATTTGGGAAACACATCACCAAGGACATCAGTTCTGGTTTTAGACAGATTATTATCAGGTGAGGGAATTAATAAAGAAGAGCACAAACTTGAATATAGATTCCTCCTGGACCGGGGATTTTCAAACTTACATCTTAAAAGCCCGTAGGAGCCACAGGATGCTCATGTTGTTGAAAGAGCTTCCCCTGACAGACCGTAGACTTACACTTGTTGGCAAGTAGGTCAATGAGTTGTAAGAGGTAAATTTACCAAATTTACCAGTTACCAATCCAGGAGCGTGCTGATAATACTGTCCTCACTTAAAGTATGTAGGGATTAAAACTGGTGCCGAAAAGCCCAAAAGCAGGTAGAGGCCCTCTGTTATCCTTAATCCTGGTCACCTCAGCAGAACATTTATGGAAGGCTTTGGCTCCATAGTGACTTCCAACAGTGCAATCAGGGAAACAGGAAACTAAAGTGTATCATTCAGGATCTTGTGTATTTCATCAGTTTCAATTTTGTGTATTTAATAAATTTAATTGAAACATACACTACTTAGAAAATACTTTATTACCACCTCAGTATTTCCTCAAGTATTCCTGATATATCACTTTTCCATTACTTTATGTTAGTTTGCATGTAATTTAAAATTACATGCAATGTAATTTCTCATTCTGTCAAGAAAACTCACCATGATATCAAAGCCATTATTGTAGTCATGGTTGTATGTTGCATTTTGACAGTGCAGGTTCTGCTCTATAGGATAGGTCCCATATGAATCCAAATAGCGTGCAAAATATTTAAACACAGTGACAGCAAATGGGGGTAGCGCAACAGAATCCAATAGACACGTACTGAGTGTGGAAATTCCATAGTATCTCCAGACAAGTTAATAGAAACATACTATTGCAATTATATGTGATTAATAAGGTAATTAATCATGAGAGAAAGGAGGGGCCGGGTTTCTGAAGAAGCTAAACAGCTCAAAGAGTCATCAGTAGTGTGGGACAGGTAGAAACCAAAGAATGGAACGTGGCCCTGTTTGAAGTGGTGTAAATGATGCAGTGTGGTGCACGAGTCACAAGTACAATTTAATTATGTGCATATGCTTCGGTGACAGTTAAAACAACTTTTGAAATAGATCCTGACCCCCGTCAAGTCCAAAATAACAGAAGTATTTACCTGATCATCAGGTTCAACCTCTGTTCCATTCTTCAACCATGAGACCTGAGGCTTGGGGTCACCATTCACTTTGCAAGTTAAACTCAAGGTCTATCAAAAGCAAAAAGAAACTTATTAGGCAAACATGTACACATTTACAGGGACAAAAATATCACGCACAGTCAGAAACTACCTTCTTTTCCATAATGGTGACCACATCAGGCAGTCCTCCCACAACCTTACCACGATCTGAAACAAAACATTAATATTTTCATTCCCATTGCTTGTTACTGTATGTTGATGATGGTGTTGGGGCCCTAATTGTATATAACATATATATGCAGGATAATGTGACAGTGATAACTTTTAATCAGCCAACCATGGAAGAAGGTAACTGTAATGAAAAAATAAAGAATGCACTCACTCTTTTCAGCATAGGCTTCAGCCCTGAAACACAGAGAAAGGAAAGTTTGAGATGTTTGTCTTTTTTTAGTTTTTGACTCTAAAACTAGCCGTGTACATGTCATGACCAGTAAAATGTACCTCTAACTATGAAATCATCTTTTAAAATTAAAATCAAAGCCCTAATAACTCTACTTCTATTTGAGCATCAAACCTGTAACCCTACCCTCTATCGGTATTGTACAGGTGCAGGTACAGGGATGATATGTACGATGATATTGTCTTTCCCACTACCTGGCTCTGCTCACTGACCACACACATGATATCTTTCCCATTTTGGGTCATAAACTGTGGTCAGATGTTTTGCCACAAGGTACTCTGGGTTTAGAGCCAAACCACATGATGCTGTGGTTTACTGTGGGACTTTTCAGAATCCTTTCATGGGAAAAATTATATTTCTTTGCAAGAACTGGGCGCGGGCTGTCTGAGCAGCATGGGAGGACCAGAGGTCAGCCACAGGACCAGATGGCTTGGGGAACTCTGCTCTCCTCTTGGCATGTTGGTGCTCAATCAAAAGGGCAACAGCGTGTCCCTTGTTTCAATGTGTTTGTAAAATCTTGTGCTTAAATGTCTCTCTTTGAATGTTAATTAGAAAAGGGATTTGGACGGTTTGCACTCAGCATGCAGTGTTTAGTGTCTGGCGTTTCAATTGATTTTTCTAAATGGATTTGCAAAATTCAGTGTGAGGGGTTTCGCTTTGGCCCAAATAGCCAAAGGAACCCAAATGATCTCTGCTACCTGACTGCATCTATTTTTAGCATTGATTTTTATCTCCAATTATAATATACTGGACTTGTTCAGACAGCAAGACTCAGGGGTTGTGGATTGACTGTAGTTTTTTTGCAATTTTGAAATGTCTGATTTGTAAATTGAGAGATATCTTTTATCCACACCTTTTATTCTGTCTAATGGGATCTAGTAAGCAAAAAATTCTAAATGTGGAGATGGAGAATAACAATCTGTTTAATTGCTGGTAGATGTTATTTTAAATACTCAAATATAATGGAAACTAGTCAGTCAAAATATATTTATGCCAAACTTTGTGCTCTAGATTTTTTGAAACAGGGATACGGGATATGGTTTTCAGTACATGAACAGAAATTATCATGGGAAATCATTACACATTAATTAGAGATACCAGATGTCAAACTTGTAGTATTCAAGCCGTGTAAGTTAAAATGTAAAGGAAACAGTCACTCATCATTAGCAGAGGAAGTCTGAGCAAAATATAAACATAAAGGCACATTTAAGGTAACAGATATGAGAGTTTAGTCTTACTTGAGTTTCTGGAACTCAGCGAAGGCCTTCTCATACACTGTAAAAGACAAAAAAACAGTATTTCATTGCTACTATTCACAATATAAATTGTCTCCTTGCTTTATTTTAGAGTGATACTCCGCCAGAAATTCACCTCTTTTTAAGTATAAATACACGGTACCCTGTCTTAAAAGGTGGCTTTAAAATGGTTTCTGCTGCTTGCTTCTTCGTGAACAACTGCAATCTATTGAATCACCTTCAATAGATGTAACTAAAACATTATGGTGAAAATATAAACACACTACCTCTGGCATAGCTCCAGAACTTGAGGATGGGGAGTTGTGCAATTGGAAAGCAATGCACTTATTAAATATTTGTCAAAAATATAACTTTTTGGAACGTGCTCAGCATTTGGAGATAGGGGTTTGAGAAGTTTCTTTGGATATTTTTACACATGTTCTGCATGAAAATCCAGTGCTGTTGGAATCCATTATAACCAACATGACTTCAAGCCACACACCACAGCTGCAGTTCTTTGTGAAGGAGTAAACTTTTTACAGCCCATTTTCAAGTTTATGGTTTTAAAGGGATGAGTGTTTGAGACTCAAAATGGTAGATTTTGGCTTGGAGTATCACTTCAAAGCCTTAAACTACAGATTAAAGTCAAGTGCCCCATAAAAACAAGTGACTGTGTTGTTTGTAACCCCCTTTTACGGTATTATCAATAAAAAAGTGTGAGTGACACACAACAAGAACACTTGAGAGAAGTAAGACAGAGAGAAAAGTTACTGACCTTCACCACTGAGGTCCAGTGTACGTTTATGTGAGTTTTCAGGGTCGATGATCACGATGGAGTACAGTCCCTGGTCCTTCTCCCCTGGCTCAATCACCTGTGGTTAAATCAGTACATTAACCAATCAGTCATGTGACCAACAAACCCGTCAACTAATCAGTGTGTGGCTGTTTACTTCTACTAGTGTGTCAAATTTGAGGTTCAGAAAAATTCATTCATCTACAATTATGAAGCTTTCTGACAAAATGTAAAAGGTGCGCTGTTTAATTAATTAAGTTTAATGATTGAAAAATGTATGGTGTTTTCATTCATTAGCTACCCCTTCTGAAGGTGAGATTATCTATTCACTTGCTCTCAAAGTTGCCCTAGTATCACCTCTTCAAAGGCACTCTGAGGCTTTTTCTTTTTTTTTTTTTTAGACAACATTGATGGACAACAGTGCCACATCCTGAGGGGCTTGACTGACAAAAAAAACCCATGTATGATCCACCTAACAAGCATACAGTATAGTGTTCAGTGTTGCACAGGAGACGAGAATACCTCCATTGTTGCCATAGCAGGGGTTCCTCCAATCACAAACTTGTCACTGTGGGAGAGTTTAGTCTCACTGAGGAGTAGCGAGGAGAGGAGAGGAGAGGTTATTGTGTATACGTGTATAGTGTTTGTATGTGAGTGGGTGAAGTCTGTTTCAGAGGTAATGGAAAATCATGTTTACATGCCTGCCTAATGTTACGCCTAGGGATACCAATTTCTCTCTCTCTTGCTATCTGTCGCTCTCTTGCACACGCTCACAGAAAGGCCGGGGAAAGTTAAAAATCTAATCTCCATAATTTTTGTTCTTTGAATAATTGAATAACCGAAAAGCCTCCACTACCCTTGGTTATTGTTCTTTCTCTCTTTCTATTTCTCTTCATTCTATTCCTTTTGTCTTTTTTCAATTTTTCTTTCTTTCTATAAATTTTCCCCCATTCTGTTCCCCCACCCTCCACACTTTATTATCTCTAGGGTACAATAGAGTGCTTTTAAGTGCACAAAAACCTTGCTTCTCTATTGAAAATGATAAGGCTGCGATTTTTGGCACAAAACAGGGCAATTTTACTGCAATAACCAGGATAATGAAAACACTTGCCAACAGCCATCACAAGTTTTATTATGTGGCTTATTGTTTTTGCCACTACCGGCGGTTTAACTTGAGAGAAAAGAAACATAAAAAGTAAAATAATATATTTGTGGTCAGTTTATGGGCAGACATAAAAGAATACTCTTATTTCTCCTAAAACCACTGCTATGACTACTAATACTGGAGAAATTGTTATTATTATTATTATTATTTTCTTCTTCTTTTTCTTCATAATAGTAGTAGTTGTTGTTATTTTCATGTTCATAGTAGTAGCGGTAATAGTAGTAGTGTTATTAGAATTAGTGTTACTTGTATTAGTATTATAGATTTAATTTCTTACCCATGATACCACGTGATATTCATCTCGGAGGTATAATACTTCATATGACACTGTAGCTGAATGCCTGTTGCTGTGCAGTTAATCACCAGCTCTTTTGCACTGGCTCCTAGAGGAAGCGACAGAAGTGACAGAGGTTGGGGAGGGCACATTTGAAATCAAAATCAGAAACACATTTTCCACCTGGCCTCTCACTGCAGTGACAGCTACAGGATGCACCCCCCCCCCCCAGGATTATTCACATAAAGTCAAACATCCATCTGCAGCCATTTGTAGTGTTCATTTTAAGGCTTCCCTTTTTATGTTTTCTTTATCCAGCTTGGAGAGCAGATTTGTACTAATGAAGTTGAGTGCAGATTCTAGAGTCAAGACTGTTTATGTGCTGCCTTCAGTACAACACTTCAACCATCAGCGTTTATATTGACAGTTTTTTTTTTTTTTTTCTAAGCTGTTATATCTAAATGGGAGTTTTATACTACACTATGTCTGTGTGGGACATTGCTCACTGTAAATTACAACTGTACTAGTATGTCATCCACCTGGTCGCATCACCATGGTTTCCCATTATCACAGTAATGAACCGTCTTCTCCTCTGCAACCACTGCTGTAACAGTTGCTGCAGAGCTGTCAAGTGACTGTCTCTTAAAATAGGAGTAAGATGCTCCTCCACACTGTCACTTTGACAGCGCAGTGGAGTTTTAAAGTGATTTCACTACATGATGGCACGATGGCCAAATGCTTCTAGCATGACAACTTCTGCCACATGCTGATAAGTGTGTGTGTGTGTGTGTGTGTGTGTGTGTGTGTGTGTGTGTGTGTGTGTGTGTGTGTGTGTGTAGCAGTGGGATTTTAAAAGAGAAATGTATCAGCCTGGTGATGGATCTACTAAATCTCTTATCACTGTGGTGTGATTGTGTTGTGTTAAATTTAGATCATTTGCACTTGATCCCTTCATTGGGTAGAGAATTATGATGGTGATGTTTAGGACTGTTGATGTATATTGATATCAGTTAGTGAGCTAATCGATGTCTCTGTATTCGACTCTGTGCGTGTGTGTGTGTGTGTGTGTGTGTGTGTGTGTGTGTGTGTGTGTGTGTGTGTGTGTGTGTGTGTGTGTGTGTGTGTGTGTATAAAAGGCAGATACCTACCAGCCAGCCGGCTGATCTTATTTATGGCATCGTCAAAGACTAGAAGAGAGATAAACAAACATGGGGTCAGCCAAAAGAATGGAAGTCACAATGTTGCCCTCTGCTGGCTGCATTCAAAGCTCAGTAAGGAAATCTTATATTAAACGTGAGTTTCTGTAGCAGTCTGGGTGTCTGCTACTCCCTGGTTATAGAGTTAAACTATATTTGGGAGAAAGTGTCTTCACACCCTGTGACTCTGTATGCCTGTTGCCATTAACCAACTAATTAAGTGAATATTTCTATTCTTTGATGGTTTGACCTTAAATAAAATAGTAAAATAGTATGAAAAGGTGTATCTTCCTGCTAATCTCTCCTCAAGGGGCTGATGGAATACTTACAAACTTCTAGTAAACTGAAAAGTGTATTAGAATATACTCAAAAGGACGGTAATGCTTAGTCCTGCCATCGCAACCTAAGTACAAGCTTAAAAGACCAGAGCGTACCAGATTAGGTTAACTCCACACAAACTTTTACAGGAAAATTTAAAAAGGATTTTACTCAGGAACAAATACAGCCAGCAGGTGGGCAAGCTGTCACATAGTAACTACTAAGTTGATACAACAATGTTGGGGTTACAGGGTTTGTTAAAAACTCATTAGTTTGCCATCCACGGATACAGTATATAAATTTGGATTGTGTTTTTTCCCGTCTCCCACTTTTTAATGAGTGCCAAGCTCTTTTTCAGTTGTTCCCTTTTCACAGGCCATTATACTGTAGGTTATTATTTATTGTTGCTCGTTTAGACAACCAGCCAGCCAGTGAATTACTCCCGTAATCAATCAGTAAGATAAATTAAGTAAGAAAGATATCTTTACCTTTTCCGGAGATGTCAATTTGGCTCATATCTTTTCCTCTGTCATCACTGATGGTGGCCTTGTAAACTCCTGCTGTCTTCAGTGAAAACTGGAGAAAAAAAATAGGAGACACACAAAACAGTGTAGGGAACATAGGGAATCCTGTATTCTGTATCTGAAAACATTGTGAGGTTTTTTTTTTTAAAGTGTCCTTGTTTTTGGATCCTCAGAGAAACACTAAAATGTGCAGCGGTTTTGTAATTTGCCAAATCACTAAGCAAAATATTGAGTTAGTATATCCACCAGACAACACTACAAAACATCCTGATATGTAAATGTATAACACCCATAGAAATAGTAGTCTTGTACACGGTTTTATAGCATTCAGAAGAGCCACAGTACCAAAGTGCAATTACCAGTTTAATTGGCAGTTTGCAGACTCCTGATCCAAGGTCAGGCTTCACATCAGGGATGATCTCTGTGTCTTCTCTGTACCAATGAAACTCTGATTCCTTCTTCAAGTTAGCAACCTACAATGACAAAAATGATCACACACCAACTACAAACAGAGCCAAATTTTCTGCAAAAATGGCTCACATCACATGAATTAATTCACCCGTTTAATTTAATGCGTATATTTGCTGTGTTTCTACGTCACATCAAAATATTTGGGCTAAACTGACGAAACAGATTAAACGGATGTCAGCTTCAGAAAGTCTGGAGCAATATGAACAATGCTTAAATTTTGATATTGTCTTAATTATATACTTCCCACTAACAAACCTAAGACAAAACTGAAAGTATATTTCTGGTTATTTTCAATCTGGACCATATCATTACACAGCATTGCTGTATCATCCTGCACTCACCCTCCAGAGAATGGCTAATCAGCTCCCCACAAGTACGCCTCCCATTTGTTTGGAGTGTAAATATTCAATAATTATTGAGTTTGGGTGTGTTTACCTTGCAGACCAAAGTGACAGAGCAGTCGTCTCCAACGTGAAGTGACAGGAACTCACTGAAGTGGGGACCTGTGGTGGATAAAGGCAGGAGAGTAAGGCCCAAGGACGGGACACGAGTTTAAATGAAATTACTTGTGGACCTTGATTTTTTGAGCTTTATTAATTGCCTCATGCCTAAGTGAAGTTTGATTTTAAAAATGTTCAACCTAAATGCCACTGTGGAATCTTCACATGCACCTACATTATCTGTTCTATACATATCTAAATTTTGAAATGATTTTGTCATGTACTGAGCCGTTTGAAACGGGTCAATTTTGAGTTTTCAGGTCCCAACTCGCATTTTAAGTAATGTTGGTCCACTTCTTTCCTGTGCACTTGCTGATTCTATTAGTTGTCTCACAGGCAACATAGTATCGTGCTGGTCTCACACCCAGTAGAGTAAAACTCATAAAAGCTTAAAAGTGAATGATGTTTTGTTTCTTACCCTCCTTGACTCTGATGTATTCTCTCCTCTGGAATTCAGCCTCAGCCAATGCTGCCTTGAAAGCTGTGTGCACATACAGACACACATAAACCAAAAATAATTAAAAGAACAAAGTGTTGCCAGTAGTTGCTATTGATCCCTTCAGTGTATTACCTAGCTAATGGCCTCCTGTGTGAGGGTGGAATCATAATTTATGAAATTAAGCTTCTTTATCTGAATCACACAGTAACTGCTTCAAATCCCCCTTTACATTTATTAACTGAATACGCTGCCATAATGTTACTTTCTTCTGCCAGAGATGTAGTAGGTCTACTGCCAAACACACACACACACACACACTAATACTACATAGGTCTCAAAAGGCCGTGTTCACTTTTCTTCAACATACTACAGCAGCAGCTACAATGGAAAAACAGTTTGTTTGTTTGTTTGTTTGTTTTTGTCCTTCATGTCTCAGTTACTTTTGCGGTTCACAGTTGAATCATTGGGTAGTAGATTTTAGTCCATTCTGGCAGGTTTGTACATGGTATGACCAGTTAAGAAAGACAGCAGAGATGCTGCTGAGTGAGAAATCAGACCTGGCTTTTCTTACCATCTCCAATCAGAACCAGCGAGCTCTGTGCTTTGCCACCTCCATCTGTGATCTGGCAGGTATATGTCCCCTCATTATCCGCAGTGAAATGGTCCATGATGAACTCAATGATGCCGGTAGAGACGTCATGACCCATCTTGTTGGGCTGCAGAAAAATGTAATTGTTGTTGTAAAAAAGGCTATAATGCACTCGAGGACAGACTTTGTGAATATGGACACTTTTTTTTTACTGTGATTGTGGCTTTCATTTTGCAACATGAACTGAATCATCAGACAGACACAGAGACAGGCACGCAGGGAAACATTTTGTTCCACTTAAGGCCAGAAAGTACTTTTTTGCATTTTTCCCTATGTTAATTTTTAAAACTACAGTGTATCTTACATCAGATCCAGACATTTCTTTGTTGTTTGCAAAGAATTTGTAGGTGACATTGGAAGAAATCTCTTCAGTTTTCAGCCAGAACCTCATTCTTCCTCTCTCCAAAATCTTATAGGCCAGCTCTGACTTCAGTGGGATAACTGAGAGAAGAGGACAGAAAAAGGGAAGGTTACGGGTTCAAAAACATTATTGCACTTACTTACTCATAACCAAACCATTATTACTTTACTACTAAAACAGGAGGAGAGGAGGGGGAGGAGTTAGTTGCGAGGCAAAAGACAGGAGAGGTGAATAGTGGTTAGGCAGGTGATGCAAAAGCAGGTAAGACTTTTTTGGATCAAATAAAAAGAGAAGTGCGCTCCTAAAAGAAGAAAGAAATCTGAAATGTTCAAAGCAAGTCAGAACAAAGCAAAAGAAAGGTAGAAACAGAAAAATAGAGCGAGTGGGTAAAAAAGATTAAAGACGCAGCAGAAAAAAGTGTTAAAGAAGAGAGTTTAAAAGGGACAAAAAGAGAGTTTATGAGACATCGAAAGAGTCGAGCAGAGGTACCTACTTGGGTGTCTGATATCATAACTGAGTGCCAGCATCTTTGCCAACTCTGAAACATAAAGAGACAACTTATTCATGTCATTCAGCTTTTTGCACAAACAAGTCTACACTTTATACATAGATGTAATTTTATCATGCACCTTGAAGGGGTTTTTCAAGTAACAAGTTTGGAGTCATTACTGTCATTGTGTTTAATAGGCAGAGGCAGATAGATGCACAATAATAATAATAAATGCAAAAATAGCCATAGGGAAGACATTACATTATGACTCAGTATTTTTAACCCTAGAACTAGACCAAAAGGCTCACTCTGAAACTCCTCTACCACTGCATTCAGAGTTATTATATTAAATAATCAGAGCCCTCCCTAGTACCTTGGACATAAGTGAAATAAATGAAACCTTGTATACTACGAGTTTAGAAATTATTGTGAGTTAGGCTGAAAAAAACTGTGGGCTACATGGGAAGCAATCAGTGTATGGCGCACTGAATAACATTTTAGAGCCTTGTAGCATGGTGGTGCAATAGCAGGAAAAATACTGTGAAACTCTCTGTCAGAAAGCCCTTTGCCATGAAGATGTGGTTTTAAAACACACATACTGCCCCAAGCTTGGAGAAATAATGTGAGCGGTGTGCTATACTCGTATTCAGCAGATGTGTAATGAAATTGTTTGTTGCCTACATGTCAGTGCGATGGTTGTTAAGCACAGTCTTTCTGATTTCATCCTGACTTCATCCTGCACAAAGCTTCAGGTCTTCAACACATTGTTTCCTTTGGAATTTAGCTTAAGCCTTTACTTTAGATTTACTTATCTAACTGTTGCTGTACAGCTGTTCAAACTTTCATTTTCAAGGCATGAAAGATATTCGCATGCACTACTTTAACAGATGGTGGAAAAAAATATTTTATGTAATTTAATGTAACGTGACTGCTGACGAGATGAAGATAATGATGGCAACAATTCAAATCACAGTATGTCAAAAGGAATAAATAATTTGTCAGTCTAGGCCGTAACTAACTGTAACTGAACAGACTTCAACAGTTTAGGTTGCAGATAGAATTTTTAATCACTATTAGATTTCTGCACATTTTGAAAGCTAGAGCTTGGCTTTGCCATACTTATACAGCGAGGGGTACATCCTACCATCAGAAGAGATTGTATAGCTGGATGAAACTCCCTCTGTGTTGGTGACAGAAACAGAGAATGTCCCAAAGTCCTCTTTATCTGGGTTCTTAAAGATCAGCTTCGAGCTAGAAGGCAGAACATGAGAGAGACACAGGCAGACGGAGAGATGTTGCACATATAAGATTTCAAAATGCATATTTTACGGTATCCGACTGTTCGCATGCACACACATCAATAAGTTGTGTGTGTGTCTGTGGTCTTACTGGCTGCCTTCAGTCTTAATCACCACTCCTTTGGTGAAATCTGTGACCTCTTTATAATCTTTTTTCCAGATGAACTGAGAGCCCTCATTCATCTGGCAGGACTCGAATGACAGAACGATGTCACCTGACTTCTTGTCCACCACACAGGACACCTCCTTGGAACCTTCAATACACAGAAACAAACACACAGAGTGAAAAAGGGATTACTGCCAGTCAATAAAAACAGCAAAGAAATATTTGATAGGATTTATATTTCAGTGGTTTTTATTATGTTTGTTATATTTGATCATATTTGTCAACTCTCTCTCATTTTGCCGCCGGCACTTTCAAAAAGAGTACGTAAGTCCAACAAAGCGTAGCCAAGTTGTGGTACTTTAAAATACAAAGAGAAATTTGGAACTTCATCTTTAAGAAATGTAATACATTGAATTTGTTAATCTCCCATTGTCTGTGATTAAATGTTACCTGCCACAGCCTTGGAAGTAATGGGATCAGAGGCCATTGAGGCCTTACCCACTCCTGCAGCATTGACCGCGCGCACTCTGAACACATAGCTTGTGTCCTCCTCCAGGCCTGTTACCTAGGAAACACAAACAGACAAGGAAACAACCCTGCGTTGGTAAGAGGAGGAGAGCTATGAACTTTGGCACACAGGTGTGTTAACAGTCATTCTGGGCAAATCTACCAGGTACAGTAACTGTGACACTAACATTGTAGCGGTACGTTTGTCCACAACATCAGAAACTGCTGCCTGTACATAACCCAGTTTCTTATTTGACAGATGAGATAGTGAAAGCAAAAATATGTTCTGCAACCCAAGCAACCCAAATTTATTGTCCTATACTTGCAGCCAGACCTATTATTATTGTTTGTTTTTGGTAATAAATGACTTAACCTAATTTTTATTCATTCATACTTAGTCTGTACTGTTTTGCAGCCCATGTTTTAATAGACCACTAAATACTCATTATACTACTGATTCCATTATACAGTGATCAGTAAAATGCATATCATTTTCATTTGTTGACTGAGTTGCCAGTGTCACATGTGAGATGAGTTGCCTACTTTTCATTCTAAAATCAATCAAATCAGTAATTGTTTACTTTAGCCACTGGGTGTCAGTGTCGCACAATTTAATGTAAGTGTATTACTCCATTGTTCATTAGGGTGAATAAAGCACCATAGGCTGCAATGTAATGTATGGAAGTTTAAAAAAAAAAATTGTGCAGCTATTAGGAGCCAATAGAAAGATTTACAGAACTAAACAAAAGTAAAGAGGAGCACAGTGCTGAAGATATTAATAACATTTAGCAACATACACTGAAGCATCAGGAGCACAAGGTACCATAGTTGTAATTCGTCTCAGCAGTGCTGACATTTAACACCAGCATCCAATTTCTCTAAAATAATATCTTAATAATTAATATAGTTATAAGTTTAGTTATTTTCAAAGATAAATGAAGTTTTGTGTTATTTGGTGTGCAGAAGGTACTGTAGTTTGTTTTCTTCTGTTCTAGAAGCTTTTTTTGCACTGTGACAAATGTCTGATGAAGAAAAACAGAAAACTCGAATTACTAGAAGTAAAAAACTCCACATGGAACCCTTAAGAGCCTTTAGAAATGCTCTCACCTTGACGAAGCGGTGACTGACAGCTGTCTCATTGGCTGTGGTCCAGTCAGAACTGCCCTGCTTAGCATATTCAACGTGATAGCCTGTGATTGGTCCAGAACCACTATAGATAGGCTTTTGCCACTCAACCACCAAAGAATTATCTCTCACTTCACAGAAAGTTAAGTCATAGGCAGGACCTTAAGGACACAAAGAATAAGAGAAGAACAAACACAAACACACATTTACATCTGTCGTTGTGCATACATTTGTTAATTCCTTTCCTCATAATTCTCAAGGCTATTTGGTAGACATGAGCAGGATTACCATGAACCTGTATAGGCTTCATGTTTTTTGGGCAAGTTTCAGAGTTTGTCAGTGATGCTGATCAAGTTGGTCAGAAGACGACATTTACTAACCAGGTTCCGGCATAGTCCAGGCCTCACAGGTAAAGTCGGCCGAATGTTCGGAGGCTGGTCCGAGGCCAGCCAGGTTGGCTGCGTGCACCTGGAACTGATAGACCGCTCCCTCTGTCAGGCCCTCCACCTGTCAATAAAATGTTACCGTGGTTGCTAAAATGCACGAAATACTGGATGGGTGTAGTAAATGAGTGCTTATCCAATAATCCAAACTGACCCAGGTATTTTTCTTAGAATGTGTACCAAACCACACTAAAAACAAAACAAAGTAGGCATGTGACTTTAAGCTTTGCTGTGGGATCAGAGAACAACCAGTGTATGCTAAAATTGTAGCTCCCACTTCAGTTTATTTTGATGTTTTATGGTTAGTTTAATTTTATTGTACCTTATAAAGTCTTTCTGCGAGTGGTGGGATATGAACCTCCCTCCACACGGCTGTGCCGCTGCGTCTTTTGTCAACATAATAATCTTTGATCTTTGCTCCTCCAGAGTGAAGAGGCTTCTTCCAGTTCAGAACCATTGAATGGCCATCACAGTTCAGCAAAGCAATACCGTAGGGGGCAGAGGGGGTGTCTAAAAAGGGCCGAATTGTAATACTTATAATTACAATAATATTACTTCACTTTCATCAAAATGATGATTACAGCAGTGAGATGTTGCAAAGCAGGTAATCAACGTTATCACCATCATCGTCAATAATAACAACGAAAAATATGCCAATACTGACTGAGGGCAGCTTTGACAGTCAGAGGTGCGGACTCCTGAGATTCTTCACTGAGACCCAGCTCATTGATAGCCTGGACACGGAACACATAGGTTTCTCCTTTGGTCAGACCACTAACCACAAACCTGAAAAAAAAGAAAGCATCATTTAGGATCACTTTCATACGCTATAACCAACAATCACATTTTTGAGCAACACAGTGTGTTTTTGTTTGGTTCAAAACATACCTGGTGCTCTTGTGAGCCTTGTGATTGGCCGATATCCAATTTTTGGACCCCTTCACACACTGGTCGATGTAGTAGCCAATGAGATTGTTGGGTTCCTTTGGAGGAGCCCACTGGATGAGGACGGAGGTGTCTGTTTCCCTTGTAGCAATCACCTGACCGGGAGCTGATGGTACACCTGAAGACGGCAAAAAAAATTAAAAATAACAATGAACAACCATAACAGCGGCAATAAAAATAATAATGATAAAAAAAGTTTAAAAATGTTTACAGTGTGGACTTATTCAACACTTTGTAGAATGATCTATGTGACACAAAGACAAAATGGACAGAAACAGACCTTTGAGTTCCTGAGTCTGGATAGGTCCTGTTGGCTCTGATGGCTCACTGGTTCCATAGATACTGGCAGACAAAACTCTGAATTTATATTGTTTGCCTTCTTCCAGGTCAAAGACAGCATAACGTGGGGATCGAATAGGGACCTGAGTGTTAACACGGTGCCACGCACCGCTGTCTGCCATGCACTGTGGGGACACGGATAGAGAGAGATGGACAAGGAAAGCATATAAGCATGTTTTCATAACACATGAAAACGCATATGCTACAGAGTTGTGATGCTAGTAGTGTATACTGTTGTGTACAGTAAACTTGTTCTGTCACAAAAGCAATTTGCTTGATATCAGCTTTATTAATAATATGACTTGGTCAACTTTGGGCATTGTTTCTTTGAAACCAAAATTTTAGTGTTTCACACAAAAGATCAGCAATGTTTCTTTCAATTTTAGAGATTAAATTTGTATTGTTGGACGAAACACAGCAGTGTACAGAGTACAGTGTATTTGTTGTCAAAAACTTACTTAAGACATTATAATACACATTTTAAATGATTTCTGATTATGTAATCCTGGTTGTTGGCCTCTAGATTTCAGAGGAGAGAGAAGAGTACCATGCATTTACCATGACCTTGCGTTTGTAAAATACAAGTGAGATGCACAAGTTGTATCTACAGTGTAGTATTCAGAGTGACAGTGGCGGTGGTACAGCAGTGTTTGTTACCTTTTCCATGTAGTACCACATGGGCACCTTGCTGGAATATGCAGGAGCTTTCCAGCTCAGAACAACATATGTTCTATCTGTTTCTGAGGCATAAATTCCTGATGGAGCACCTGGAGGCTTTCCCTCAGCTACACAGAAACACACACACAGACATAGATTACTATATATACAAAACTCTAATATCAGTATTATTATACTATAAATTATAGTATGTAATAATATATTATAATATATTATAATATAGGTTAACTTTAATTAAAAACCCACCTTCAACTTCATCATGGTAAGACACAACACTCAGTTTTCCTCCGAGCTTTTTGGCTAAAGACAAAAAAAGAAAAAAGACATGATCATCAATCTGCCTCGAGTTGATGTTGAAGTTACTTCAAGTGGATTTCAGATAGATATTTGGATAAATTGGGTTCTATGGTTCTTAATCACATAAGCACACTAGCTTCCCAATGTTACCTTTCATCACATGATGTAGTCAGTTACACGTATCATTGATCAATTCACAGATCAATTTTTGATCAGTGATACATGTAACAGAAGTCTCTTTAAACGTACTGACCAAGGAAGGGCACGTTATTCAAACATAAACCAAACATTGTACAGTGACCCTTGAATGGACCAGAAGCCAAAGAAGCAGTTTAGTCAGTGAAGCAACATTATCAGACATGTAACTAATTCTGCACCAACCATGTAAAAGCACATCTAAAAACAGAAAACGTGAACAACCTGAATTTACAATGAATTAAATGTAAACTGTTTACGTTAAATACATTACAGTAATGTAGTCTTACAAGCAGCATGATAACTGCGCTCCATCCACTCCATTCAGCATCCTAACAGCAACATTACCTCTAATCATCAATAGCACATAAATGTAATTTACTGTGAACTTGCTCAGTGATTAAAGTAAATCTGATCATGTAGCATGGTATAGTATCTACCATACTATCAAACTGTACAACTCTCAAACTGGTATAAAACTTCTTTAGGATTAAACTTTATCTCAACATATTTCTTTCTTTATTTTTCTTTCTTTACTCTTTTTTATTTAACCAGGAAGTCTCTTAAGATATATTATGCATTATCTCTTTTACAAGAGGTGGCCAAAATGGCGGTGTAAAGTGGGTAGTCTATCACATAGTTACGTAACAACACACAACTTTAATATAAAACAAAAACATATATCACAATAAAAAAACCGAAGTAACAGGAATGTATTATTTAAAATCTGTGTTTGTTGTGAATAATGTGTGGATACATTCATGGAGTGGCTATATGATAAACTGCTTTTGAGCTATGTCAACGAAAGAAAGTAGCAAAGCAGACATTTTTATTATAATAATGTCAGAAATCATAACTTTAAATCCAAAAATCCCAAAACAGCACTGACATTTGGCATGTCACTGAGTAAAGAAGACATTGATCAATTCTTCAAATGATGTATCATAAAGGCAAGGATGACATTTTCTATACTAATCCAGTTAAACCCACCATACAGCCTCTCAAACTCAGTGGGGTCCAGTGCAGCGATAGGATCAGACATGCGGGATGGTTTGCTGATTCCATGGGAGTTGACGGCTCTGACTCTGAAGTAGTAGGAGTGTCCTTCAAACAGTCCAGACACGGGGTATTTACAGATCTTAATGGGGTGATCATTGCATTGGGTCCAGTTTTCAGTACCAACCTCACATCTACAAAATTAGGATTAAAAGAGAAAAGGAGAAAAGAGGAGAGGAGTTCAGAAAAGGAGAAAAAAAAAGAATGTTGCATGCATGGTTTTTGATTACCACAATATTGGTGATTAGTGACAGGTATCATGTCACCATGTACCTACAGGTATTTAATTAATGAAAAGTATAATTAAAGTTTTTAAATAGTGGAGGGTGAATTTGCAGAGGAGACTTTCAAGAGGTTCTTCCACAAAAGTTGTGGCAACTCTGATGATGATTACAACAATTAATCTGACAGCAAAAGCATAATCTAGGAACTTTGACAAGAATATTTTCAGCAGGGTAAAATAGGGTCAAATGTGAGGGATAAAATAAGTCAAAATTGAGCTTAGCTGTAAAATATTCAGAGAAAATCCTAAGAGGGAGTAGAGCAGTATAGAGAAAATGGAAGGATTGCCTGTCCCGAGAGACAGTAACCCCTTCATTTGTACAGATAGTCAAGAAAACTCTATGTGATGACATACAGTAATCAGTTTGTCTTTATGTTGGTCAGTTTATTTATTTATAGTGTTTATATCAGTAGCTCCTACTTGTCCACAAAGTATCCCAGGATTGGACCCTCTGTGGTGGTATTAGGAGGCTTCCATGACACAATGACATAGTCTCTATTGGCGTCATGGATCTTCATGTCCATAGGAGCACCCGGAGCACCAGGGACTGGGGGAGGGCCATCTACACACGAAGTGACAGAGTGACATTGTTTTAATAATCATGTTATGTAATGTTATGTAATATGTAAATAATAATAATTAAAATAAGGACGGAAACAGAGCTCTGTAAAATTCATAAAAGAGGCAAACATTATGATGACATACAGAAAGAAAGAAAAATCCTAGTACGATTCAAATTTCAAATTTGAACCATAGGTCCTCTTTAGCTAAATGTTGGATTTGTCCAGTCATCTAGACCAACTCACCTGCGACAGAGACAAATGCACTGTGCGCCGCGGTGCCTCCTTTGGTGACCATACGCAGCGTGTAGAGTCCTTCATCATCTTTGTAGAGGTTAGGAAGAGTCAAGGTGGTGACTCCTCTGCCAGTTTCAATCTTCACCCATTTAGAGTCAAACAGACGAGTGTCTAGAAATGAGACAGGATCCTGAATTCAGTGTCACTGCATAATTCATATAAACCTCTATACAAAAGTGCTAAAACTATATATTTCTATAAATTATACATGAGGTTGGACGGGATATAGCCATTTTGAATGTTAAAGATTAACCTATTACAATATGCTTTTATACCACATGGCACCTTTATGTAACGTCTAAAGACACACATAGCAAATTCAACTACTCATCAACTGTGGATATATATATTACTCGAGTCTTTTTAACTACTTTCGGTACAATTGATTTTCAGTAAAAAAATAGTGGCCGTAGAATTTGTCCACAGCTGTGTCTTTGGCTGCATGTCGACTAGACTGGCTTGGGTAGTCTCCGTGCTAGCCAGTATATATTACTAGCAATTACAGTGTGATTACTTTGTCATAATATGTTACTTTAAAACAATTACCATCTCTATACCACTGTGCCTCAGGCTGCAGGTTGGCCAGGTTGGGGTTCAGGGACATGGTAGCAGACAGAGTGGCAGATTGTCCCTCAACAGCAAACACTGGTCCAAACTTCTCCAGAAAAGTAATGTGGATTTTAGTGTAGTGGACCTTGGGCAGCATGGCCGCTGAGCGACACAAAAGAGAGACATATTTTATAGCCTAAAAGTGGTACTGATCTTGTAAATTCTGGACATACCTGGTAGGAGATGGAGGTAATCATGATGCTTACCTGTAAAAGGCAACCATGCATATGGACACGTCTCTTCCTCCTCCCTGAACCCTGCATGATTAAAAAACAAACACACCAAAAGTGAACCATATTTAGCAGCAGCCAGTTGTAATAACAAAAGTTAAGAAATTAGTGAAGAAGCAGACAGGTGGTAACAGATGGTGTTAATGGAAAACTGACTGCCTAAAAGTACATTCATAGAACCGAGTGCCTCAGCAAAATGTGGTGTGTCCAGAAATGAATGTATGTTTAGAAAGGAGCTTGACTAGCGGATAAAAATCCCGCTACAACATCAGATACCAGGTAACTGGACAGAAGGACTTACTCTTGACAATGATAGAGGCCTGGCTAGAGGCCTGTCCATGGATGTTACCAGCAACAGCAGTGTATTGGGCTGTGTCATCAGTTGAGCATCTGTAAAAACACAAGAAAGCACAATTGAGGTATCCCAGGTCAATATACCCATCAGGATTCTCAGAGACTCTTTTTTGATCAAAAGGTTGGAAAATGCCTACGTACCAGATGTACTTTATATCCATGAGGATCTCCTCTAACAGGGCTAACTGTAACCTGCTGATTTAATGCCTGTGTGGATTTGCTTTTACAAGGCGTATGAAATTAATGTACCAAATGAGTAATAATTTCCCACATGATTGCATTATGGTGCAAGGGATAATCAGCAGCTGAGAGGGCACAGCAGAGATTGAGCAAAGCCCCTATTTACAAATACTGTAGAACCGACAGCACTGCTGGGTTCAGTTATGTGGAAAAGGCATTGGTTTTGACCTCCAGCTCTCTTGTATGGGACACTGTACATCTGGTTTTATCCTACTTGACCTATTCTAGGTGGATGATGTAATGCTTTTACAAGACTTAGCATTTTACATACTGTTAATTCTATATCAGGTCAGGTTTGCAGTACTTTTTTTTTTTTTAACTTTTAATTTTAAAATCAAATCTCATACTGCAACATGCATTCCATGAGTTGCAGTTTGTAATGCATCAGAATACTGTATGTCTTTTGTGATTCGGAACTTGCTTGCTTTAAAGTGGCATATTTGCATGGGAATGGGCCTGATCGTGTCTGATACATGTGTCTAGTGTTGTGGTGGTGCTATCCATGGGTGAAATCTGACACTGGACTATAAATCAAAACCTATGTAATAGCTATTGACAAAAGGACTGCAGTTAACCCCTGGTGTCAAGTATAAACCAGACTGAGAGGCACAAGAGGGCTGCTACAGAAGCCAAAGCCAGGTTCCTTTCTCACAGTCATTATAAGCCACACGTTCATGGTCTGAAGAACAACCTTGAGTTTAAACTCCTTCTTCTTTAATTCTCTCTGTATCCTCCAGTATCTTCATCTTTCTATCCCTCCCTAAATTTCTCTCTATCCCTGATGCTCTTCTCACCAATGCGAATTTCAACCCATGCAGAATTCACAGGCTGTTGTAGTCATAAGGAGATGACTTTGACATTATTAGTGAAAGTGACTACAGTGAGTTTCAGCAGGGAGCTGGAGGAGAGTACCAAATGTATTCTTATTTTGAATCATAACATTCAGTAAATACTTTAAATGCACAGAAATGTTTTGCACTGGTGCAACTGTGTGTGTGTGTGTGTGTGTGTGTGTGTGTGTGTGTGTGTGTGTGTGTGTGTGTGTGTGTGTGTGTGTGTGTGTGTGTGTGTGTGCGTTTGTGTGTGTAGGCGGGGTTGCTGGGAAGTTGTGCACAGGAATGTCATGGTGTAAGGATCGCCAGGGATCGCTAGGGATTCTGCAGTTTCTCTCTCTGTCATGAGTCTGGCTTTAAATTTCCACAAGTTGCTGAGACCCTCTTGCTATTTTTTCACTTAAAAACACAAAACATTCATAGTAAATTGTAATTTATCTAACAGTCATATACAGTCTTGGTTGAAATTATTTGCACCCCTGAATTTTAAGTACAGAGCTTAGAATATCTTCAGAATTAAATGCAAATTAACCAATTTTGTATAACTAGAATTTTTTAATAAAATGTCCAAGGTTACTGAACAAGAGAAAATAAAAAAATAAAAAACTTGCATAATAGTGAAATAATACAAACACAAAATGTACCCCAGAGGCAATTATCGCCATCCTTCACTATTATTTGGTTGAGGAAACTTTGGCAACAATGACAGTCTCTAAATGTTTCTTGTAGCCATCTAGAAGCTTCTAGCACCTGTCTGCTGGTAGTTTCTTCCACTCTTCCATTACTATGCATTCAAGCCTTTTTAAGTTTGCAGGAGACCTTTTGGCAATGGCAGATTTCAGTTCTCTGCAAAGGTTGTCAATGGGATTGAGGTCAGGAGTCTTTGCTGGCCAGTTTAAAACAGTCCATCATTTCCTTTTCAACCATTCTTTTGTGCTGCTGGATGTGTGCTTTGGGTCACTATCCTGCTGAAAGACCGAAGACCTTTGCCTCAAATCTAGTTTTCTGACACTGGGTAACACATTTCGCTCTAAAATGGCTCGGTGATCTTCTGATTTCATCATTCATTTGATACATTCAGTGCCTCCAGTACCAGAGGCACAAAGCAGCCCCACAGCTTGACAGAACTTCCACCATGTTTTACTGTAAGTGGGGTGTTCTTTTCCTTGTGGGCTTCATTTTGTCACCTATAAACAAACTGATGCTCTGCATTCCCAAAGAGCTCTACTTTGGTTTCAACTGTCAATAGAACATTATCCCAGAAAGCCTGAGGTTTATCTATGAAAGTTTTTGCAAACATCAGTTTTGCCTTTTTGTGCCTTTCTTTCAGTAGTGGTGTCCTCCTTGGCCTTCGCCCCTGGAGCCCTACATGCTTTAGTGTGATGCATATGATACGGGCTGAAACCCCCAGATTGTTCCAGGTCAGCCTGAAGTTATTCAGATGTCTTGCATGGTGTTTTTTCCACAATCAGCATCAACCTTTGGAGACTTCTCTCACTGAGTTTCTTCTCAGCGTCACGCCCTGGAAGCAACTTAACAGTTTTATGACTGTGAAACTTCTTTATCATTACGAACTGTTGAAACATGAATTTCAGATTCTTTGGCGATTGCCATGTAGCCTTTGGAATTATGTTATTTGATGATAGCATTTCTGATGCTCTCAGACAGCTCTGTTGTCTTCACCATTGTAAAAAAGAAACTGGAAACATTCAGCCCCTTTTTGTGAGGTAAAACCATCATTAGTGGTTAATTAAGGTCATGTGAACACTGAAAATTAAGCACAGGTGAGTCTTATTTGTTTTTTATTTTGTTTGAGGAACTCATTTAAATTCAACAGAATGGGACCAATAATTGTGTCAAGTGTACACTTTATGTCTGTATTTTTTATTTCACTATATGAAAGCATTTTTGTTCTTGTAGTTCAGTAAATATTGACATTTTATTAAATATTCTAATTATACAAAATTAGTTCTAATTTTCATTTATTTATCAAGATATTCTAAATGATGTACTTAAAATCAAGGATGCCAATAATTTCAAAAAGGACTGTACAGTACACCTCTTCAAACCTTTTACGAGGCTCATGGAGCTGAGGAGCATTAATCTAAACTATTTAAGAAATAATGCAGTGAGTTTCATTGTGGGTTGAACTGTATGTAAGTAACAGACAGAGGGAACTCGAGGTGATTGGATCCAAGGAAGGAGTGATGAGTGAAAGAATCCTGGAGTATCATGTGGCACTGAGGTCAGCACTTGAACAGCTGAGCTTCCTAAGACTGGAGGGAGAGTGGGATATGCTCTTGTCCTAAATACAGTATGTAACCACACAGCCTACACACACAGCCAATCAGCTGACTCTGATGTTATTACTCTAGTCTGAATTTGTGTGCAGATCCTGTTGTGACTGGCAGGAGAGATTTTCTGATTGTTCTCGGCGTAGTCTTGAGCCAGACATTGGGCCAAGCGGGCAAGGATCATGAATAAGTTTTGTGTAACACTAAGTCATGAATTACAAACTTAGTAAAGGAGTAAATGGACAATATTAGTTCAAAACACCCTGTAGAATTTTCATTGTAAACAAGAATACTTTCTCATAAAAATGAACTGTATCCTTAAAGTCTGACAAACATTCAATGCATTACCATTTGAAAAAACCTTTGTTTTAAATTTTTATACACATGCATTGCTTACATCAGCTTGTGGTCTTCTTTTTATTCTCTTTTATCAGTGCATTGCTACCTTTAATAATGCATTTTACCGCTACAAACTGTTACTGCTCTCTGCAGTCGGAACAAATGTGTAACATATTACCTGAAAGCTTGTGTGTACATTGTATAAAACAAAATACAAATAAGGGATATTCAAGCGATTTAGTATTGCACATGCATTAAGTTGAGGGACTTCCAAGAGACAGATTAAGAACTAAAAAAAGGAATGGTCAAAATCAGGGCAGAAGAGACTACTATAGGTAAAACTTCAAAAATAATGGATCCTGTAGGTCGCATAATGCAACTCTACAGCATCATTTAATAAACCTTTCCAGCCTGTTCTGATACATAAACTGACCTTTGTGAGTAAAATCAGTGCAGTTCCTTTTTAACATTAAAACCTACTTATCAAGTGGTCGATAACTCTAAAGGACACCTGTTAAATAACGTTAAAGTTGTGTTTATGAACTGACTGTACCGTGGGATCTCCAGAGAATGGATTCCACCTTTGGTTTCAACCAGGTACCTTCCAGAGGACATGTCCAGGAGCAAACCATCTTTATACCTAAAATAGAGGAAAATTACGGCTCTCCAGCGTCAAGACATGTGGAGCCCTAATAGAAAAGTTTTTCATCATTATCACTAAGATCAATAATATTATATCTAAGAAAAGACACACAGTTGACAAACCTAAGTCATGAAACACAGTAAACATGTGCAACTGTTATGTGAGACATTTAACCAAAAAAATTCCACTTCTGATTCATAGGGTATAATTTTTAAATTTTTGTATTAAATTACCAGGGAATCAATTTTTCAGTTCTTACTCACCATTTTACAATAGGCATGGGGAAGCCCTCAACAGTACAGAAGAGTTTGATTGGCGTGTTTTCAAACACGGTGTGGGATCTGAGTCTGACCTGGAACTTTGGTCCCCTGATCATGGGCTCCTCACGCACATATTTGTCCGCCATCTTTGTCCTTACCTAGAAAGGTAACCAGAATACCAATTAATATTAAAAATAGTATAATAATACTATACAGTAGTGTAATACTTTATAATATTATACTACCATATACTATATTACTAATCACACACTTCACCTTATTGGCTTATTGCATAATAATTATATTATTAATAATAATAATATCACTGTTGTTTCAATGTATTATTATCATAAAATCCTACCACAACCACCGTAAAGTATCATTGTATTAGTAGAAGCTCATGTACAGGTAGTGACATAAGGATTTCATCCATTGTTTTAATGCAAGTCTGGATAGTGTGATTTCATAGATTCTTACCACTTCCTGGATGCGAGCTTTTGTTTTGTGCTCATATCTCTCCTCCATCGCCTCAGAGCTAAAGACAAACAGTAAGTCAGTTTCAGGAAAATAATGTTTTACCTTGTACATAGGCTGAGAATTGAGTAAATTCTTAAAATTATGTGATGTAACGTGTACCTACTTAGCATGTAAATATTGTAAGACTATGTAACATTTGTTAAAAGATGTTATATTAGCCTCAAGTAAGGGCGTATCACTGCCCAAAAAACATTTACAGTAAGTAGCACTGATTTTTTTTTTTTTTTTAAATATATATATGTATATGTGTGTGAAAAATGCCTTGTGCTGTTCCGGAGATATGATACATGTGAACAGCAGTTATGCAGGTGCCTGCTGGTCCAGATATCAAACAGTATGCTGCCTGTGTCCAGTCCAATTATTAAAATACATGAAAGAGTTGAAAAATGAAAGTTATCCATTATAATCCTAGTTCTATGAGCAAAGACAGAGGCCTTTAGCAAGCTCTTCAGGCCTGCTCACTGTTCTCTGCTGAGCAGCTGCTGCACTGAAATTTGCAATTAAGTCAGTCTTTACTGATCCACCAATCCAACCTAATACTTGCTGAAATATGGGCTGTTGTATCCCGACAGTGCATCCATGAAGACTGAAGAAGTGGCACTGTGACAAGCTTAGATTTTACGCCTGTTCTTACTGATTACCATCCATCTATCACTACACTCCACACAGAAAAGCTTCAGGTGGTCGGCAGGTTCAAACCACACTTTCTGAACTAGGAATAAAAAGAACAATTTTCTATTTTCCTTACAGATTTTTACCAGCCTCTGACAGGCTGTAAAAGCTTAAAGAAGTAATGTGCCATACTTTCAACCTCCGAGATGACACCAACATGAGACAAAAGGGTGTGAACCTGGATCGTGCGGGACACTTTCCAAGCCTCCCTGACTGAGCCTGACCTTACACAGCAGGCTATCAACACGCAATCATCTATGAAGAGACTCCAACTTAGGGAAAATTTCATAAGTGGGCTCATGTGGTTGACATCAGAGAGCCTTGAGCACCACAAAGAGAAGATTTTTCACCTGCGTTTGTAAGTTGTAAGAACTTCCTGGACAACACTAGCTGTTGTCCATTTGGAGAGCCATTTTTTGTCATGAACCACTGTGACTAACGGCTCTTTAAAAGATAAGAGAAAACAGACACCCTCCCTCTTTTTTTTACTGCTATACACAGTCTTTTTTGCGCATAGCCAAATCCCATATCCAGCAGACTATGCTACCGAAGGCCCAACCCATGAGACGCTGCCCCAGAGCTGACATTTGGCGCGCTGCATCAGAGCTGGAGATGTCGACAGGAGAGGTAAAGCCAGAAGTGGGAAGCTCTGAGTCTTTCATCACTGTTGTCAATAAAGCATCGAGGCCAGAAGTCATTCCACCACTGCCACCAGAAAAATAGAATGGAGTGTCCTGCATTCCAGAAAGTCAGCGGGGAAGTTGGCAGAGACAGACGAAACAGTTTTTGTGATGATCTGACGCTGTGATGCGACCTGGGCAGGAGGGGCAATGTTGCATGTTGAGGAACATGAAGGCAATTCTTGACCAAGAGAAATTATCAAAGTTTTTGTTTTGCAAGTGGATACCAGGTGGGTATTTGACAGCCATTTACACAGCCTGTGGGATTTGTGAGGGTTTACCTTAATTGGAGAAACAAGTAAATGCAAATTTCAGTGTGCTGCTATATAGAATAGAGAGGGTCAATCTACAGTATGTGAAATGAACAGACTCCATATGCTTTGAGTGTAGGTGAAGTAAAAATGTTGAAAAACAAATTCTTATGGTTGTGTAAATGTGCCTGGAATGTTGTCGTCTGAAGAGAAAATGATCACTTTCAACAGTTAACTTATATTTGCTCAGCAAATAAGTTATTGTTCGGGCACATTACACGTGCAAGCTTCATACTTACTTGAGTTTAAAAAAAAAGATAGGAAATTGGTTAGGAAATAAGCTCTATAGGGGCAGGAGCACTGCCACTAGAGTGGAAAAAAGAGCCCAACACTTGAACACTTTGTTAAACTTATTAAGTAGTCCTCATTTAAAAAAGGTCAGACTTGTGTGCTGGTTAGCTGCTTATTAGCAAAAAATAAAACAGAAGCAAAAAAAAGTGAGCAGCAGCAAGAGTAGAATGTGGTAAGTCTAGACATGAAACACAGCAGCCAGGATACCTGTTGGTATTCCTCATAAATCACACACACAAACAAACACATACATAAACATTCAACGTAGTTACTGTTAGCAAAATATTTTTTTCTCAACCTGCTCACTGATGTACACTCTCAATATGGGACCTTGTTAAAACTGTGCAGTACACTGACTGGCAAGTCTGTGCATTGCAAATACGTTTCAGTGTTTTAACAGAGCACAGAGGGGAGGTTTTTGACTTCTGCATAGGAAGTCAATAACAAATCAATTTTAAAAAGTGCTTTAATTAGCCCTGATATGGATTTCAAAGATGAACTTGGGACACCCCTTGTGAAAAATATTCACAAGTTTAGCTTGGCCAGCTCAGTGTTAGTTTGGTCTTGATGTTAGCCTAATGTTAACCAGGTTAGCTTTACTATTTCAACCTAGGCTGGGTTTTTAAGTGAGGTTGTTTTTGTTATATTTACTCGGACGTGGCTGAATTTTCCAGTTTAGCAATGACAAAGCTTACTGCTGTTACAATACTACTATTAGTAATAATATTAGAACTATCAAAGTGTTGCATTAGCTCTACATTTTAGTTGTAATTATTGTGGCGTTAGAGTCTCTCCTGTACCTGCTGTATTCTTTAACCACATATCGGCTTTGTTTGTGGTGGTATTCATGGTTGTAATTCCCACGTTTGATCCACACTGACATGATGACACTGTAGTTACTGACCTGTTGGAACAGCAACACACACACACACACACACACAAATACTGACATGGTTACAAAGAACAGTATATCCTCGCCATCAAGTCAGAGCAGCAACAGCGATACCAACACACACAAACAAAAACACAAAGGCTTCCACCCCTGAGGGATTATGTAGTCAAATGTAAAGAAGGAAAGAGATGATTAATTATGTGGAGGAGTATTTAGGGCATTTGGCAGCAAAATGCTGTCTTTCTCTGTGTTAATGACTCTGTGCTTTTCAACAATGTGTGGCAACAATAATGAACAATATATCTGTGTTTACTGCCTTGTCCCTTACAAAAAGAAAAGCCCTCCTGGAATTTGGACACATATAGCTGTCACAGACACTCACACACACATACATACACACACGCACACACACAACAGTCTTACTGGTAGCTTCAGCAATGACAAGGTGACACCTTGTCATTGCTGGTGGTGTCACCTTAAAGACACCACCAGGACACACAAACATGAACATACACATAAACAAAAGACATGGATGTAGACTATTGTTGGACCAGTAATGTATATCACCGACAGTAAAGCTGCGCCAAAGATTGTCCTTCAATTTGACAGCTCTAAATTCAGCACCAGCAATTATAGCATATTAATTTAATAGGGGTAGACTGTAAATGTTGTCATTTTCCACTTTAAAGACAAGTGAATGAAACAATACAAAATTAAATATAAAAGGATAGTTACTTAGTGTGAACTCTGTGAAAGTATAGCTCTTATCATAACAAGTTTCTATTATAAATCTATATTAATCTAATCTATATTATAAATCTGTACAAGCAGCAAGCTAAGACATAACATGACATGAATCCAGCACTGATAATATTATCACCGGTACAAAAAAAAGAAAAGAAAAGAAAGAAAGAAAGAAAGAAAGAAAGAAAGAAAGAAAGAAAGAAAGAAAGAAAGAAAGAAAGGGAAAGACTGCCACACACACAAATCACTGACAGTTAAGTTTCCTCAAATGTGTTATCACATTTATTAAGACATTTGGCTTTCTCATGAAATGAAAACCTCCAATATTTAAAAAACTAAATTACTCAGCCAAAAATGGTTTTCCTTTGGATCGTCTCACCAACCATTTGAGAAAGTGCATCCTTCATCTCATCTTCATAGTGTTTCATAGATATAAAATGCATTCACTTTAATTCACACCACATACATGAAAGTTTATAAGGTGAAATTCCACAACGGCAGTCCAGTCTCCATTTTACTATTCAGTATCTCACCCCTGAAGAATTCATGGACATGTTGATTACATTGCTGTGTGTTTACAGTGTGTATTTACACTTTGCCTACCCCTGTAGGGGGCATCTTCATAGCTAAACAGTAGAACCTTTTTGTAAGGAAAACTGAAATTAGTTAGAAGTGTTTTTACTTTCAGGTGATGACAGCATTCTCTTTGCAAAGGATTTGTACTCTTTCTTATTAGCTGGGTGCCTGAAATAAATAAATAATAAATAAATACAGTACAGACACCAAAGCAAGAACATAACTTTGTCTTACATCATGCACACATAGTGGAACATAACTGCCTTACATCACCTGAGTCTTCAGAGACCAGAAAGGGGGTCCAATGTAACATGAAGCTATTTCCCCTGCCCAACCTCACCCTCAAAGCTACTGAGACGTGTTGCATTTGCAAAGACATTCTTACCTCCACATCTTTGAACACTCGCCCCAGCTTCAGGGTCACTGTAACTATCGCCAAAGCCATGTTCAATTCAATTCTAACGCACCAAAACTGTCAATCAAGCAGTCAAGCAGATAGATGACACCATAATGCCCTAATCCCTGACCTCTAACCTCTGACCCCTGAAGTCAATAATGACTGTTAATTTCCTGGTTGTATCGCATGGTTATGCAGTAGAAGAGTTTAGGTTGAAATATGTTAATTACTCTTTTATATGTTCAAGTTCATACTATTTCACATGCATTAATGGTTGCCATTGAAAAGTTAAATAGCTAAGATACAAAATGCTTTACAATGGACGATCAAAACAACACACATAAGAAGACATTGCGCTTCCAAAGAAAATAAGCATTAAACTCAACTGCCTTCAGGCGAGTGGTCACTGCAGACAGGTCATATTCTAGTCCCAGCTGTCCTACACCTACACCCCAGTGGCAGTCCTCTGCCTCTGTCAGTCCGGCCAATACTGTAACAGCATAAATGCTTGCCAAACGACACCTGAGCCTTTCTCTCTGCAACAGTAAACCTGTAAAATTCTCAACCACATCCATGCAAACCTCCGAAATTCTGTAGCTTGACCATAAGAAGTTGCTATTCAGATAACTTGTGCTCTAACTGGTGACATGGTTGACACAATGGAATAATAATGTTCATTTTCATTTTCATTCAGTAACCAACAAAGTCTTTTAATTTAATATAAAATATTTGTTACTTAACTTATGCATAATGTCAAGTTCAAATGAAGTTGATACAATAAAAGTCCCAGGGCCACACAGCAGCAATTTTTCCAATGAAGCGGCAGTCCCAAGTGTCCCTACCAAATTTGTCCATTTTAATCAATTAGTGTTACTATGATAAACACACACAGACATGCTGTCTATCTATCTTGTCCCACACATACTGTCACTATCCGCAAAACACTGGTTAACTCATTTAGTCCAAATGATTTGCTGCACATCCTTAATGATTCATAAATCCTATATTTCACCACTTCGAGTATTATCAGCTCTGGTTAGGGGCCATACAACCCTGATCGTGCCCTAATCTGCTCTCTATGCCCCCATCCCACTGATTCCACCTGTTACACCTGAGATTGAAACGTAAGTAAATGTAAAGCTGAGGATACAGAAGGGATAGCAACAGAAAACAGAATCAAAAAATGCTTTTTCTTACCCCTTGAGATCCCCTTTGCAGTGACTTCGGTTGACAGCCTGAATCCACAGGGAGTCAGCCTAAACCAAGTAGCAGGCCAACAAAACCACCACCCTTCTCCAACTGACCCACACCTACCACTCCCTGAGGCCTTATAAGGAGAGAGAGCTGCCTATATATAACCAGTATCCTTCAAGACGCAGGGCTGCTAGAACCAGTACACTATTTGATTAGCAGAGTTGACCCATTACAGTTTTAAGTGTAATCCATGATAGCTCAACTGCTGGTTTCGGGCATGTTATCTTAACAACTGATGTCAAACAAATAGTTACTCAAGTGTACCAGCTGATCTAGGCAATGCAATGAATCCGACCATGATGATGTAATCGGGGGCAAGACATTTACAAGCAGCATTTAAAGCTTTATGAAATGGGCAGTGATATGTTGAGCTTTTTTTCAAGTACCAGTTTAGCAGTGGGCTGGTCACATTAATTCATTCTAAACCGCAATATTATAGTTATTGAATAATAAAACATATTTTTGGAGGCACTTCAGAGCTTAGGCAACATGCAGCTTCCAAACTCTGAAAATCAGTTTTAAATTCAGTGTTGCAATGGCAACATACATTCAGTAGAAAGTTTATTATTATTACAACAGTCCTGCAATAAATCCTCCCTTCATGAAGGTTATAATGTTCAGTTTTTATTGAAATTGTTTTAGGGAGATGTTTGTTCAACTGTATGGTTTTGGAGGATGTCGTTTGTGATGCTGTTGAATTGAACTGCATTATACAAAGAGGTGTATCTATTATTTAGTCAAGCCTCATTGAAATAAAAGCGGTGGACAAAATAATAGAAACCCCTCTCTGTATAACGCAATACAATTCAACTGCACCACATACCTACAGTATACAGCTGTTTCATTTATACATTTAAATCTAGCTGCACTTTAGACAGTACTGAAGTCCCTCTCCAAGATCTTTCTCCATCTGCACTCAGAAACGTCTTGAGACACCGTGTCGCATGCTGAACTTTGGCCAGAGCCTATTTATAAAACTAGCTACAGTTACAGCTAAACTATTCCTGACACAGTGGAGGAACTGTAGAACACATTTCACATCTGAGGTGAAATCATATGATGGGAAAACATGGAGTTACATTTGAGATTTGAGAAGAGGAAAGAGAGAGGGTGGCAGGGTGAGGGACTGGTGAGGACTGTGTGATGTGTGAGTCATGCAGACAGACAGACAGGAAAGTGTGAAAGAGCGCAACCAAAAAGGCAAAAGACAAGACAAAGAAAAGAACATGGCGGCAGATGCTCTCTTCAAAACTGAAAGGTGCAACTGTCTGCACTTTGTCAGAAATTTGTGGCTCTCTCTCCAATAAGAGCACCATCATACACCAAGTCCAGACACAAAGTCTGGGTGGAATACTGTGCAGTATATGTATGGGAGGTGGAGGGTATTTTGGCAACAAAGAGGGACTCTGTTTTGCATTAAGTAATGGTCATTTTTCTGTCACATTCAAGATCAACAGCACCTTTTACGGAACGGAAATAAATAAAGAGGCCATATTCCACAGAGGCTGATTTTTACTAGAAGCAAAGCTCAGGAGCCTGGGTGTTTGGACTCACAAGGTTTCATCCCCATCACCTACCCAATAACATGACCAAGATTAAATTACAAATAATGTCATATATGCACGAAAAAGCATTTGTAATAAATTAAGAACATGAAGTTTATCAAAAGCATGAGGTTAGCATTTTGTTGAGAGGTTAAACTGTGAGAGGGACAGGTCACCAGGAGTCAATCGGGTCCTACATTAAAAACTATATAGACATATATAGAGACATATGACTTGCTCATGGATGGTTTAATATGCCTTTATAAAGTGGATAAACTTCAGTCAGTCCATGTAAGACTAATTTTCTTCCGTGCACTACTTTAATCTTTGTTTTCTCTTTTTTTCTTTGCGTGTGTGTGTGTGTGTGTGTGTGTGTGTGTGTGTGTGTGTGTGTGTGTGTGTGTGTGTGTGTGTGTGTGTGTGGTAAAAACGGGACTGACGTGTGTCTGTGGTTGGAAAGAGACCCCTGTTGGTACGGCACTCTTTAACTAAAGCCCATTATGCTGCTGGCTGACAGTGAGATGCTGGTCATTTTCAGCAGTCTGACTGAGGCAGAAATACCACTGCAAAGAAAAACTTAAAAAAATAATCATAATTTTTTTGAAAACTGAAAACACGTGTTGTTTTGTTGTATGCTCCTTCCAATTGGATATTATGAAATGTTGACCATTCCAGGCGACACTTGCTGACACTGCAAACTCTTGAGACAGAGCTAAGATAAATTATTCGCTCATTTTACTCTCCTGACATGCTTAATTTTACACACCAGTTTATAATGAGTCATTATTTAAAAGGAACCCCTGGGCACTTCACATTTAATAAGTCAGGCCTGTGCAATTAACTTTAAATTAAGAATCATTACTGCACTGCACTTTATAAAGTGAAATGTCTGACTGCAACATGAAGGCATGCAATACATTTAGTTGACTGTTTCTATAAAAGACCATTTGGATTACATCAATTTCTGCCCAAAAAACAAAAAAACTGTATCGTAAATTTTACTCATTATACACATAGGCATTATTTTTATCTTGGATTTTCTGTGGAGCTTAGAGGCTTAGAGGACATAAACCTATCAAATACTACAGGAGCTGTAAGGAAATGAATGCACAGAGTAATCAAGAAAATACATAAAAATTCAAAACTAAAATCATTTCTTTTTGTGTGATTTGGTTGGTGAACACTTAATATAACTGGTTACAGACGAATTAAGTCACTTTTGTCGAACACATTGTCAAACCGACGTTCTCTGCTACAGTTATGAATACAGCTTCATAAACACTGTTGCACTGAAGCTATTCACAGACTGTTTTCATCTGGCATATTCAACTCAAAATCATTAAAATTTGTCTTAATCTAAGTGCAGTTTTGCCACAGAACTGATATCCCTGTCAAATCTGAGTTACTACTCTTCAGAGCTAATGATGCTGCAATAATTTCTTATAATTAACAATTCCTTCTGTAACTTGAAGCAAAAGGTGACGAGAACATGTCCTTAAAATTTTCATTCAAACCTACTGAGATGTTATTGTGGAAGTTCAACGTATTGCACGTTGTCTTGAAAGGGGCGATTGTACAATGTCACATCTTTGAACCGTCTTTCAAAACATCAATGAAGGGCCTCGGGACAAGGAGCCACCGGCGGGATCCGAACGTTAAATCAAGCAACCCATCCAGGCCTGCCACGTGACGGCGCGTGACGTCTACGGCGCTGGCGATTGGCTGAGTTGACGGGCAGGTAGTGAGGCGGCTGTGCGACATAAACAAGACACTGGTGCCTCGATACGCGCTAACGAAGTGAACATATCTAGATGAGGAACTTCGCGGCGTCCGGATAACCACGACGAGACTTTGTTGCAGTTGTCCATCACAAGGTGAGGCCAATATAAACGATACATTTGGTGAAACCAACTGAAGTTCAGTTTTACTCACTGTACGCTGTGTTATCAGGGTTTGCTCTGACTCAAGAGTCGGTAGTTCAGCTGGCTAATGTTCCAACGTCCAATCGCCGATATTATTTGGAGTTGTTTTTTTTTTTCTTTTTCTTTTTTTACGAATTTAGGTACGTACGTTAGCTTTAGATTAAGCTAATGTTAACTACAGAGAAACATGGTCATTCCCTGTGCCTGACCATTGACTTCAAAGTTGCCCGTTGACATCCGTTTGTTAACTTAAGTTACAGTTCAGTCTCTATGAGCGTGATCGACCAGGACAGGTCAGACATTTCCTTAAAATGTTTTTTTTTAAAAACCGTTCCATAAACATGCAAGTTATATTTAACACAGTGTCTCAACGTGTTATCGTAGGACACCATATTTAGTTTTCCTGCGGTTGCTGCACCGTGAACCGCACTGCAGTGTTGAGAGAGCTGCTAAATACGTCTTTGGCATTGTTGCTGACTTTGTTTGCTTTTTGCAGGGCACGTCTCCCAGAGCTTGCTTGGTAGTGTATCTCCACAAACTGCACACTTTCATCGTGATAGTGGGATTTTCAGCCTGAGTTAACACATTTTAGCACAGGTTCAGAGATGTCTCTCCCGAGCTAATCACTGCTGCCAGTTTCAGAATTAGGTCATTATGCTGCAGCATTGTTTTGTCAATAGAGTCGTCTCATCCATGACTGATCGGATTTAGGGTAATGTTTGCTAAAAAAAAAAACAAAAAAAACGGCCCGGGGATCGTGTGCAGGCATGAGGTTTCAAAGGCATTTTATATTATTGTTTGTGTATCTGAGGGAGAGATTTCTTAGTTAATTTTTTTTTCTGGATTTCCTAATTCGTTGATCACATGAAGTCCTCCTTTACAGCTCACTTCTTTCAGTTAAAGCCACTACCCCGTCTCTTGACAGTCATTGCGAAACAGACAAACATCTAAAATGTTTTGTAACACGTGGTTTAATCAAAATCTATAATTATAGAAATTTACTTTACTACAAATTCTCCACAGACACAAATGCTTTGCTAATTCTACACTCTGGATATGGTTTTAATGTGGATGTTTGCCGAAAACCTGGGGTCATTCTCATGTTCACTACTGAGTTCTGGATGAAAACAGCTATTTATTGACAAATCTATTATCTTGTTGTAGGTCAGACATGAGGCTCTGCTCACCTCTTCTGCTCTGCCTGGCAGCAGCCCTGTCCTCTGCCTTTGTAATTTCATCAACGTATGTACAGCAAAATAATAATGTAATGTATAATGTAATAATGTATACATTAATATAATTGTGGATGGTCCGATGAGCCCTGCTATTTGTTTTGTTGTTTTTGTTTTTTTTTTGCTTCTGCATTTGTATGTGTATTAAATTTACATATAGCTCAAAGTAGATAATGTATCATTGTCATACTATATAAATAATGATAAATAATAATAATCAATTTTGTGTGTGTATTTTCAGACAAATGTGGACCAAACTGATCTTGACCCACCACTGGCCAAGTACCTTCTGTGTTGTGAGTGTCTTCCTGCCTTTATATATATATATATATATATATATATATATATATATATGTATATGTGTTTGTATGTGTGTGTGTGTGTATATATATATATATATATATATATATATATATATATATATATATATGTATGTATATATATATACATTTTTTATTTTTTTTTCAAAAAACATAATGACCATTTAAAGACACAATCAGCCTTTTCACAGAACACACTTTGACATGTCAGTTTAATATTCAAATTAATCAATATTTATTGTGAAAGACGATCTGCAGTTTCTCATGATAATATGATCACTCAGGTTTCAGTTGTCACAGTCACAGTCGTCTCAAGTGCCTCATCGTTCATTATGGTAATCTTTAGGGTATTTACATTTGCAGCATTCTTGGTCCAGCATTAACCATATCTCTGTGCCTAGACAAAGTTTTATACCTATGTCTGGTGGTTAGGTCTATTTCTGCACCAGCAAAGATGAATATTCCCTGCACTAAAGCAGATTAGCCATGGATTAAAATGTGGTTTGTATGGCAGAGTGAAAACCCATTTTAAAAAAGGAAGATAATTACTTACTATTTCTATGCCTCTTTGTATATGATTAGATTAAGAGTTAGCCTATTATATGTTGTGATAAATTGAGATCACTGTAGATAGATAACTGTTTATCCAGAAATTATGATTAGTTGTTTAATAACATGGTATCCATTCCTAAGACTCTTATATTGCTCAAGAATGAATCCTATATACCATGTCACTCTCTCAATTTTTAATCCTTAAATATCATGTGATGTCTTTGCATGAGTCACAAGACTGGTTGTGTGTCAGCAGTCTGGTTTGATTAGGCAACATTTTCTTCATGGTCACAAGAGTATGCATTTTTACCTGTTCCATAAGTCACAACACAAAGCACATCCCTTATTTTGTGCTTTAGCATACTCTATGCTTTCCAAATTTACTATCATGGCATTTTGGGGAAAAAATTCTAAGGGATTAAGACTATACCATACTCTACACCAAGTCTCATCTTAAGTGGTTACATGTAGATCCTTAGCTGCAAAGCAACAAAACAGTTCCCACTTCCCCTTTCTACTCAACACTGTGACATGCGTCACTGGGAAATATTTTTTATTTTTTTATTTTAGGTGCTTGGCAATATAAATACAATATGCAAAACATATTGATTTTTGTATTACAGCCACCTGAGTATTAGAGAAAACAGATTACTAATAACAGAATTAAGTTTTAAGTTTATGTGTTCAGATTTAATTAAAAAAGAAAAATACAATTTTTTTGTAAATTCCAGATGGAACCCTGTCATCCCAACATTAGCTACTGGACACTACATGGACTCTGGTAAGTGTGTGTGTGTGTGTTTGTGTGTTTGTGTGTGTGTTTGTGTGTGTGTGTTTGTGTGTGCTTTTTTTTAAAATCAGATAAGAGTGTGTTATTTTCTTTATCAGCGTGGCAAATGTTACTTGTACAACTGCCTGTTGGGTATTACCACTTTAGGAAGTGGTTATGAGTAAATGTACCAGCTGAAATCCTTTGTTATCACAAAATGTTAAACATATACAGTATAAGAATGAAATCCAGCTCAGAACTTTGAAAAAATTACTGAATGATATATTACATGTTTGCCACTAATTTATTCAGGAAACTGACTACATGAATTCCATCTAGTTGTACATTACTTGTGGAAAAGAAATGCAGCGCATGGCAGAACAGCTCTTTGAATCATTCATTGTTGCTTTCAATGTTCATTGCTGCAGTGATATCTAATATTGTGAATCTGTTTTCCAGGCCAGATAAAGGGGTTGAGTGCAACTCATCATGGCATTTCAACTCTTCCCAAATAGAGGTATAATACTATTCAGACTGAGCATGCCTTTATAATTAGGTGTAAAATTAAAAAATGTCTTTTATCTTCTTCCTGTAATGTGTTCAAAATGTAGTGTGGTCTGTAGTCATTTTAATTTATCGGGAAGGAACATAAACAGATGCCAGTTTACATCAATGAAATAAAGCTTTTGGCAGGACAGAAAAGAAGCATAATTCTCCGTTCTCCAGAATAGCTAGATGAAAAGTTATTTTAATCTAAGGCAGACAAAACCGAGACATACAGTAAAATTTGGCATAAACAGAATTTGGGGGGGTAAATACATGCATTTCTCATCCTCTTTCTCCAGTTGATATACTGCAAACCAACCACCGATAGATTTTTTTTTTTTTTTTTTTTTTTTTTAATGTTTTTGGGTTTGTGTTTTCAGGACCTGCTTCCTGACATGGAGAAAAGTTGGCCTGACTTGCTTCACCCCTCATCTACTGGCTTCTGGTATTCTGTCATCAATCCCTCTGTTTTTCTGTCTGTCTGTTTATGACATTTCTTTAGTTGGGCCCGTTCTACTGTACTACTACCACATCACTATTATCTTACATGACTGCTGCTGCATTGACTGTCTGGTTGTCTGTTTTGTCAATGCATCCTCAAGGGGATTTGGATATGCAATATTCAATAATATGACATAGTGATAATAACTGTATTACTCAGTAGATCTGATTGTAGTAGTGGACAGTAATGTACTGTGCTCTGCTATACCATATGAACTTTGCATTGACTTAGAGGTATATGCGATATACATACATACTACTTTGTTTTCAGACCAACAGTATAGATTTTATTTTGGGTGGTCTGAAGGGATTTTATGTACTATACTTTTCATAAACTTCACTTGGCCTCTGAATTGCTGCAAACATTAACCCTTTATTTCTGTGACAGCAGCAATGGACAGTTGGTTTTCTGTCTTTTCTGTAGGATATAGTACATTTTACATATACAATTTGTTACCTCTCTCTAAACCTGGTACTAGACTATGACTATTCTAAAGCTTTAACTTTTTAAATTTTAACTTACTGTAACAAGATGCCGCATGATTCATTTTATAACAGTTGACAAGCACAGTTTGCTCAGACGGTCCTTGTTAACCAGCTTTATCTACACAATCATACTCATAGATTTCAGGAGCAAGAGATTTGGATCCTAAACCGTGGCACACTATGAGATGATACGTGTCAACTATCTATGATGAGTTTCCTATGTTTTAGAGACCAGTAAAGATGCTCCATGAACCCTGAAAATCAGTCATAATTTTCCAAGTCAAGATATAACTGCCCTTCATTATTTGTAGTGTGTTCCTGGCTTAAATTTTTACATCATAAAGTAAAACTTATTGCCTGCTTGTTTGTCTGTCTATCTCGACAGGAAATACGAGTGGCACAAACATGGTACGTGTGCAGCCAAAGCGGCGTCTCTGGATAGTCAACATAAATACTTCAGCAAGGCTCTGGAACTATACCACAAAGTGGATTTGGATAGGTACAGACCATGTACTTGTGAACGCACACACACCACACATCCTTGTCTCATTTTCTAGTTCTTAGTATTGCCTTGATGTTCCTGATTCCCGTCAACCCTGCGCATATTTGCCAACCCCCAGTGCAGCTGACAGAAACTGACTAGTGTTATATACTCATTTTAAGTCACTTTAGCGAAAAGCATCAACACCTCAAAGCCTCAAATGGAAATATGTGTTTCTGTTACTTTAGCATCCTGAAGAAGTTTGACATCACCCCTTCAGACAAATACTACACAGTAGGTCTATTTATATTTTAAACATCAAATTATAGTATATTAAACTCTCAAAGGTTAGTGTTATGTCAGGATTCATCTGTGGCATTATAGTGCCTTATACTAATAATGTGGCAAATATTGTCTCTCACTTTTGCTCTTCTTTCTTTTCCTAATGTGTTTGTTTGTAGTTTTCACAAATTGAAGGAGTCATAGAGAACTTCTACCGTGTTAAACCTAAGATCCAGTGTGTCCACCCATCAAAGGTAGAAACACCTAATTACATTGAGATAATGAAATCATAATTTGCTGCTTGTGTTTTGCATGGTCCAACTTTTCAGAAATGTTTACCTTCATTATTGTTTCCCATACTGTATAGCTTTATTTAACATGTGTTTCAAATTTTAGCTGACAGTCTATTAGATTGTTAAATGGCCTGTTTTTGTTTCTGACAGAATGCTGATGCCCAGATTTTGGGGCAGATTGAGATCTGTTTCAACCCTGACTTCACCCTCCTGGACTGTGATAAACATGGATACTGGGACAATCGCATGGCTGGTGATAAGGCATCTGGGTTCAGTGTGTGTGACCACGATACTCCAGTTTACTACCCACCTCTTCAATAAAACACATACATGTGCAAACTGGATTGCAGCAACTCACTACAACCCTACTTTTACACACATTTGCACAAAGACATAAAAAACAAATGCTTTTTTTGATAACCAGTCAACTTTACTGTAATTTAGAATGCACTCACACACTGAATAACTATGGTTTTATTTTTCTCAGGCTTCACAATGATCACCATAGCTTTAATGATGTCAAAAATAGCCTTACACAAGCAGTGTAGACTGAAAATATTTTTGAACTTCATGAAAATGTTGGCTGGGACAAGTGCTTTAAAAAAAATCCCCTTTAAGTGCATAGTTCTTTTTATATCCTACAAAAACCAGGACACACAGACACCCACTCAATTACTACGTAGTCCTTTAATGGAATTATGTCCCTTCCTGACCTTTACTGGTAGATGAGTCCAGGACACAACAGGAGGCATGGTAAGTTTAGGTGAAGGCAGGTGGGCAGTTTATGCACCGTATCTCTGGTGGCATTAGCAAATGAGTGGAGCCATGTATGGTATGTGTATTTGTATTGTATCTGCAGGTGTTTTCCTACTTCTTGTTATGAGTGTGTAAATGTCAAAATGCAGTGCCTATGTTGTGACTCTGCTGACTGTTTTTTTGTTTTGTTTTTTGTATACCACATTTGTGTACTTATCTGCCATCTGTTAATTCCCATCTTTTTCTTCTGGGGTTGATTGGATTTAAGTTGCTACTTAAATGCTTTTTCAGCATTATGATAATTAAGTTCATCCAATACTTCAAAATAGCTAGTGTTCAAAATATTAAAACGCTACACAGTTAATATTGGGTAATATACATACTTCTGAGGGCTTTTGGGGGAAAGCTTATAATTTTTAAACCCAGACTGCTGCTTTGCAACAACATCTATATCTTTCAGGCCTTATCAACTAGAGGTAGTTATCATTAGCTACCCTCTGATGTTTGCCAAAACATAAGCCATAATTCAATGCCGTTTTGTGGGCCTGGTTAGATCTGTGTTGCTGAAAGAGGACTGTTAATCACATTTGTGAGCTTAAAACCAATAGTTTTTTTTGACTGGAAAGTAAATAGATAGAGTATATGGGGTATAGAATTAATGCATCAGTTTATTTACGACTCACCCCAGAGAAAATACACTGCAAAAGATGTAAAAGGTTCATTAGGCACCAAACTGGCACACGCTCTAGGCCTGTACAGATAAAATGATTTTTTTCTCACGAATGTAGCAAATGTTTTGGTAAACGCTATTTAACTGTCGTACTTTTTTGTGCATAGATTAATTCATTCGGTTTAGGTTACAAGTTCAATTACTTGTAATTTTAGCTGCAGTGGACAAATGCTCTTGTGTTAAATTACTTTGATGAACATTTGTACTATTTTTATGTCAGTAAAACATTCGATATCTAGTCAACCTGCCCTGCAGTCGCCAGTGAGTCATTATGTAACATGCAATATTGATAAAGTGTGTCTATTTGCATCTTTAATTTATGTAATTAAAAGTGAATTCAACCTGTAAATAGAGCTTGGTGAATAAATATAGAAGGACCATCTACCACAAAACTGCGTTAACAGGATGGTTTTGACATGCATCTTAACTTCTGTCTATGCATGTAGTATACTATAATATAGTGACAGTATTACTGTATATTTCAGTCTTTCTGTCTGTACATATCTACAGTACCCAGTGCGTATGAATATTAATGTTTTGATCTCCTTACAGAGCCTTAATCCCACCGGGACAAAGACACCAGTCCATAATCCTGAATCTCCTCCCACAACACAGCACAGCAGACCAGCTAAACACATCTGATTACATTTTCAATAGGGCCAAAATGCCCTGAAACTATGTGCCAGCTATATTCTAAATATGGTCTAAATCCTGTCAAACACATGAAAATGGCACTGTGATCTCTGTTTGTGATGTTCCAAGTATGGAGATCACAGTTAGAGCATTTGGTGGGATTTTACCCTGGCTGAAGAATTTGAAACCATATTTTAGCAAAAAAAAAAAAATTTTTTTAAATTAAAGCCCAGGTCAGCTATGGATGCTTAACCCAGGTAGAGCAGTAGTCCTGATTTACCCCCTGCTTTCATCTAATAAAGCTCTCCCTTCTTTTCCAACTTCCCTTGGTCTCTACTTTCATCTCTCTCTGTCCCTCCCTCCCTCTCTCTCTTTCTCCATGGTTATGTAACACTGCAGTTCTGCAAAGCTGCTGATGTGACAGATCCAAGTACCTACACACACTCTCACACACCCATGCCCAGTGATCAACCAGATCAAGCTGTACTCTCAGTGACTGCCGTGCTTGTTTCTGTCATCATTATTATTTGTGGCATTGATTGCTGTCCTCAGTATTTCATCGAATTCTGATGTAATGTCGCTGAACCTGAGCCACAGTGTTCCCCAGCCAATATTATACTGTTTATTTTTTCGTCAATTGTCAGTTTCTCTTTATACTGTCTGTATCTTTGTGTGTCACTGGATGTCATGCAGGAACTAAATAGAAAGGGACAGGCAGAGGGAGAAAGAGTGAGGTAGCTGGGTTACACCATGTGACCTCGCCAGCTGTTGCTGTATGCTGGTGGGAGAAAGAGAGAGGGAGGTGAGGGGCAGGAACTGGGGAGAATAAGGAAGGGAGGGGTCCGCAGGGCACATAATGTGACTGGTGACAATCCCTTGCTCTGCAGAGAGAGACGGGGGATGAACACACACGTGCACGGGCAGAGATGTGAAGAGGCAGCTCACACACACACACCTCCTGATTCAGCGGAACGGATTCACTCGTCACCTCGCCGTGACGACGCAGCGATCCTGCTGCAACAAGCGGGACAATCCCAAACCCAGCAGCACCTGCCCCGTCCCTCATCCCGCCCGTCTGGCTGAGCAGATTAACGGCTCTGTTACAACTCCGACTGCGTGCTTACTGGCTTCCACTGCAGCTGAGAGACGGAGCGGGGCGGGGGGGGGGGGGGGATGAGGGTGGGGGGCGGGAGCGGGAGCGGGGGACGACAGGCAGAAACCCACCAGAGAGACGAGCGGCGAATGTGAATGATGGGAGAACTAAAAAGCGACCACTGCATCGAGGATGGGCCAATGGAGAAATCGCGGGACAAATAGATAACCAATAAAAGCTTTGTTTCTGCATCTCTACCTTAGGACCCCCTGCAGGGAGATGTTCATCATAATGGGATAGATGCAAAGGTCTGCCCGTTGCCATGGATACCAGCACGCGAAAATTCACAGTGCGGAGATGGTTTTCTATCTACCTGAAGAACAAGGCAGCGAGAAACAAGAACAGCACTGGGTTCTGTCAGCTCGAGGTTAGTCGGTGTGTTAAGCCGTAGCAAACTTCTATCAAGTAGACATGAGTACCCAGAGAGGGGGTTGCATCACAGGTGCACCATGCGTGTGGCTGTGCACATATAAAGAAGTAAACAAAAACAACAGCCGTCTCGCATCAATAGTAGATGAGGGTGTGTGTGTGATGAGTCTGCATGCGCATGGGAATGGGTGTGGGGGAAACAATGTGTGTTACTTGGATTGTTGTGGAGCGGTTCGGGAGTCATTGCAGCATCGTTACAGCAGCTGTTGTTCTGCCCGTCTGCCTGTCAAGAATCCAGAAAAACAGAGGGGCAGAGAGGCACTGTCTTTTAATAGCGAGATAGAGGGAGGTTTTATGGAAATACAGTCAGACAGACAGAGACACTAAGGGGCAAACAAGCAGCAAGGCGGGCAGGTTGATTGATAAATGCATGCAGACAGATTGATTCAGTGGATGGCTACAGCAGTGGAGTGTCTATTTATAGCCCAAACAAACCAGTGGGGAGAGAGAGAGAGGCAGAATGCTGTTTGCAGCACATCTACCTGTATGTCTGGGATATAAATAGAAAAGAAACTCCCCCTCCCCTCCTCTGTTCTTTGTTATTATGACCAGGTGCTGATGAATCTACGTGCCAGGCTCTCTGCCCGTTTGTGTGAATGTTAGTCTTTCTGGCTGGCAAGTGTCTGTCTGCTTGTGTTTGTTTACCTGTTTGGCTGACTCTCATATCTGCAGAGAGATACTTTGAATCCCCATTTGGGGAAGTTCTCTATTCACAGTACTCTCCCCTTCACGGGAAGGTCCGAGTTCAGGGTCAGCTGCGGATCAGCATCCCAGGAGCTGATGTTTGGGCCTTGAACCTGTTTCCTTCTGGTTGATGGACATCACTCCTGCTGCCCTGTTTAAAGAATAAAGCAGCAATGAATCCTATAAGGCAAACGACCACTCCACTACTCTCTATGGGGGAAACTGTCCAGCTGTTTCACTTCAAGCCACACCTCAATCAGTGACATTACAGCAGGTGATTGCTGTTGACTACAGTATATTACCATACTGTAACTTTGACTTTGGAGTTACAATGTACAAAACTCCAAATTCAAAGAGCTGAATTAAATTAAAACCACAAACATTGTGTTACAAAGTGCAAACCCTAACTCACACGCTAAGTGCTTAGAATATAGTCATCTCATGTTGACACTTTTCAAATGCTGTTCACTCTAATCAACTTTATACATGATGCATAACCTCATTTACATAATGTGATCACTATAAATTGATACAGTTCCACATACTAGAATCTGAGCCTAAAATTAGAAGTGTGGTTTTTAGTGTATTTGAAACTCTGTTGTGAAAAACCGAGTCAAAGCAAGTGTAAAAAATGTAACAGAAAACCCTTTGACATCACTGATTTTGCGTTGCGGGGTGTGGATCTTCACTGTTGCTATGCTGTCATGTCAGCAGTTGATATGCTTTCAGGTTTGTCTCCTCCATTGTTTCACTTCGGATGAATGTGTGGCTCTGCGTGGTTCTACACTTTCTTTTAGGATCTAGACTGCAAAAAAGTCTCTGTTTTAGTAATAACGTACCTCTATATTGAAAAGCAAAAGGGATTGCTATCGGAGTGTGACCATTTTGCTTTTATCCAGTATGAATCTATTTATATTTTATGTAGTGTCATGAACCATGTGTCATTTTCTTGTAACAAATGCATCAACCTGGAGATTCTGACTCTAATTTCTATAAAATTCCTGAAGCAAGGGAAACTTCTTTGGAACAATTGGAAATATCTCTCCCACTGGCAGATTTTGTTCATCTAATAAAAATAAATCTTTTAGGCTGAATTTGAGCCCCATGACTTGCTTTGCTGCATGCTTTTGATTAGGGTAAACTGAAACAGGAAAACAAATGTGCTTTGCTATTCACTCAGTCTCAACACTCTCATTACAGAGATAGCATCAAAGAACTTGTGATGGTTTGATTATTTTTAGCTTCATGTGGACTCTGAGTCTTAAAAATGACTCGCAAAGGAGGGATGGATCTCGTTCTATTATTAAAATATTGTATACTGTTGATGGGGTTGATCTTAATAAGGCCTCCGGCATTAGCATATATCTACTATAGAAGGTCGAAAAGTGTCTTTGGAACATTAAAAGATTGAAACCATATGTACAAGTCTAAAATACTGAAGTGTTGACAATACACAACATAGAAACACAAGAATAACCACAATAGGGAACACTCTGTTTCACTGCTCAAAGAAGAAAAATGGTCCCGTTCCTTTTTATTTCCATGAGCCTATTCAGTCCAACAAACAGGTAAAACCAGAGAATGTGCACGTAAGTAGATATGACATGTATTAACCCCCAATTCCCTGCCATTTTTACCATTTTTTGAACCATGTCAAGATGCACATGTGAATTTCTCAACCAAGGACCTCCTCCCTGAGGAAAAAACCTCGACGAGGGCAGAACCTCAAAAATCTACTAATGATGACACATTAAACTCATGGAAGCTATCAAAAGAGAATATAATTTAAACTATTACCTCTCTGGGTTTACCAGCTCCTGTTAGCATTTCATACTTGATTGAACATGGGTGTAAGGCTCTTGACATCTAAATGACACTGACAGTTTTGCAGAATTACAGTGTACTGTCACACTGACCAATCTGAGCTGTGCCTCAGGTTGGCAGTTGATCATTCGCCTCACTGAGCAGGCTGAATGGGCTGAAAAAGGAAGCTTTGACTATGCATCACTGCCAGTGACCTCAGCCCATACCTATCCAGCAATAACATAATGGCTCATAAATAACTGTCTCTCTTTGTGTGCGTATGTATTCTTGTGTTTTTTTAATCTGCATAACAGTTAGATTGACAATAGGGACCAAAAGTGTTTAGATGCACTAATTCTTTAATGTCTTTCACTCACCAAAGTTTTTCCATCTCTTCATCTTTTTCTCTCTGGTCTTTCTTGTTTTTGTGGCCCTTATCTCTTTTTGTAAATTGGTGTATAACATATATTTTGTGACTTTTGCCTTCTTTCCTTTAGGATGACAGCATACTGAAAGAGATTGACATCAGCCACCATGTTAAGGAGGGCTGTGAGAAAGCCGACCCCTCTCAGTTCCAGCTGCTGAAAGTGCTGGGACAGGGCTCCTATGGAAAGGTACAGGATACACACTTTAACCACTGAGACCTAAATACCTCAAACCAGACAGGGATCTTACAGAAAGTCATGAGGTCAGTGTTGACAGTACCAGACCAAAAGTAACCCTCCAGGCCTAATGCTGACGGCTACCTGCAGGCTTTCTCTATTAAGTATATTAAAGTATTAACACCACTTGGATTGTCTTTTAGATTAGACTACAACGGTTTCAATAGAACACCTCGACTTCACACATACACTCTGTAGCCAAAAGTATGTTCACACTAGTGTGATTGTTTAAGATCTCATTCAAAAACCATTGGCGTTTATATTCTGCTGTAGCCACAAAATTGAAAGTGCACTTTGGGCCAGGCCCCTTGGTTACAATTAACAACAAAACAAAACTGTGAAAAACAACCAAGAGTACACAAAGAGAATATGGTGTCCATTTACTTTTGGCCATAAAGTTTGTGTGTGTGTGTGTGTGTGTGTGTGTGTGTGTGTGTGTGTGTGTGTGTGTGTGTGTGTGTGTGTGTGTGTTGTCATTGCTGGAACTGACTGTTTTATCTATCATTTGCTCTTGACAAGTCATCCATTTTCAATTATTTCTAGATTAGCAGTTTGACAAGTGCCTCATGTAACAGATCACTAAGTTTATTTGAATTAGTATAGGCCCACGGAATTGTTAGTTCTTTTCGATTAGAGGTCTGCAGGAGGCAAACGTGACACCACAGCAGATGTTTGCGTTTGGGTTAATTTTCCAAGGCCAGAGGCGGGCACGTGAGGCCAGGTTGTAAAGTCACAGTGTGGCCTGGATAGCGTGTTTTCATAGCATGCTATACACGCACTTAATTACTATTTGGCAACCATGTGTGAAGCATAGCTGTTGTCTCTGTCACAGTGGAGCAGCATTTAAGTGAATCTTTTATGAAACACGATATTAGCCGGCTCTGACTTCGGCTTGGTAGCCTACCCATTGCAGATGATTGTGGCCGTAGCATTTGAGGAAAGGAGCAGGGGCAGCAGGTGGGCGTGGTCTCAAAGACAGGTGTGTGTGTGTGTGTGTGTGTGTGTGTGTGGCTCTTTAGTGTGTTAAAGTATATTAATGAAATGGTTTCTTCTATAAGCGCCACCTGAATCAAATGAATGTTAATATACTCTCTACTTTATGTTTTAATTTTTAACTAATGCTGCCTACAAAGGGTCATTTGAAATGTTACATTAGTGTTTTAAATTGTTAAAAAATTGTTACAAAATAGTCTATCTCAGAAAACGTGATGATGGCGATGATGGTGATGATTTCTCAGGTGTTTCTGGTGAGAAAGATCAGAGGAGTGGACAGAGGACAGCTGTATGCCATGAAGGTCCTGAAGAAGGCCACGCTGAAAGGTAAAAATGAAAAAGCTGAAATGTGAGCTGCAGTAAGTTAAACTACTAATACTTTGACATGATATGAGGCCAAGTTTAAATATGACAGATTAAAAAAAAAACTTAAAGAAGGTTAAAATAATAACGGTATGTATTATAAGAGTACTTTTATTTGTTTGTCCGTAGCATCGAAAAAAACTGAATAAATTACTGAATCTTGACAGAGACGTATTGCACTGGAATAACAGCCTTGTTCCCTATTGGGCTATGAGTGGTAATTTGTTAAGGTTAATACTGGTTTTGCACAGGAATGATAATGGATGTATTATTGCCATACTTCTCAGAGTGCCCTACATTCAGGAGGATTTTGGTAAAAGAGGTTAGTTTGTACTTTTGATTCAGATAAACTGGTTTGCGTTGAATGTGCTTATTGTAAATGAGGATGTACTGTAAAAGCAGGTTGAGATCTCATGTGCTGATTTAGTGTCTTTGTACAAGCCTTAATCCTCTTAACCTGCACCCCTGGAGTTTAAATAGTTCTGGTCTCATCCTGTCAAGGATACAGATGCTGCAATAGCACTGTCCCAGTAGTTTTCACTGCACAATAGACCAGCAACACTGCGGGAGGGGTCTAATTCCATTTACATTTCTGCATAAAGTAAATGCAGTTTCGTCCTAACTAAAACATACTAGTGGTATTAAAGGCTTGTCATGATTTATACACGTTTAGATAGAAGGAACTGGATGCAACAGCATACAACAGATTGCTCTCTCCCCACTATCTCCTGTTTAGTTCGGGATCGTGTGCGGTCTAAGATGGAAAGAGACATTCTGGCAGAAGTGAATCATCCATTTATAGTAAAACTGCACTATGGTAAGTCTGATGGTTTGACATGCTAGGTGCTGATATGAATATCTGTCTCTTGGAAATAGCATATCCCAGTATGTAACGAACCAGATCCTCTTTTTTGGACAAGAGAAAAACAGAAAAGGAAGATTAGATAACTTTGCGATGCCCAACTTGTCTACATTGAGAGTTGAAGTTATGTTTTTAAGCGAAATCTTTTGAGAAAAATGGAAAATGTAGAGGCTGAATGTTGTTATTTCATTTCATAACAAACACACACACACACCATTTTTGGGAATTGGGTGTGAGCTGAGCAAACATTACCCTTTTCTAGCAACCCTCTGGCTTCACATCCACAAACTTAACTGCTGGCTCATGAAAGACACCACTGGAGCATCTGGAGCTGTCGCCTTGGCTCATAAGTCGCTGCTCTGAGCTATTATTACACAGAACACTTTAGGAACAGTAAAAAAATTGTTTTGATTGGATACATTGATTGGATAAATCACAATGAGAAACAAAGAGAGCAGTCCACTTACTGAATGTGTGAAATTCTGTTATGATGCTGATTTTGTCCAACACCTGTGCCCTACTGAGGTTGGATATGCACAGTATACAACCTTTTCTACTTCGAATACATCCTCAAAATAACACGGGATACAATACAGCTCTGATGCAGCAATAAAGCCTCAATACCCTATGTGTTGTGTACCTCCTGTGTGTGCGTGTGTAGCTTTCCAGACAGAAGGGAAGCTCTATCTGATCCTAGACTTCCTCCGAGGAGGAGACCTTTTCACTCGTCTGTCAAAGGAGGTAGGTTTACTCCTCATAGGCTGTTCTTGCTCTATTTGCATCGCCACTAGGAAAAAATGAAAAGCCTTTACTTTTCAAGGTCTATTGTGGGCTGTTTAAAACTGACGCACAATCACCTCCCATCACTCTCCTTGTCGATGTTGAGTTGATGTGACCCTCACCTCTATTACTTTCATGCTGATGCATAATCCTGTCAGTAAACAAAGACCACACAGGGGGGTTGAGGTGTGTTTTGCTGGTTTACATTTTTAAAAGATAAGTGCAGTTGTGTTTTGTTTTCCCATAAGGACCAACAAGTCTAAACAAGTCAGTGTTTTTGCTGCAGCGACAAGCTATCATTTTCTGTTGTACTGCAGCTTTCCCAAGCTCCTGGATATCACAAACTCTTATTCTAGAGTGTAGAAAGAGCAAACAAATCAACCATCCTACTCATTAATGACAGAAAGAAAAAGAAGTAGTTTTCTATACTGTTACAGGAGGCATGAGAAAATTGAATCTTAGTATCGGCAATACTTCCATAATCACACTTAGATAGGAACATCCATAAGGGTGTTGTGGTTTTTATAAGATGGTAAAGGCGTATACAAGGAAGCGGTATATGCAGCTGTTTCCAATGAGCATTAAGTTTAAAGCAGTTTGTCAAATTTAATACTTTTTGACATGGAAATGTGGAAAAGGGAGAGGTTACTTCATGATTACTGAGAGTTGCAAGCAACATGAGCCATCAGCTGCTTTTTACACGTTTGAATATTTTGCTAATGTCGTTTCCCTAACGTTCGATCTGTTTTACCGGTTTGTATCCAGTTATTTCTTTTAGTCCTTCTTTTTCGTTGTTATGTATTACTTCTTGTCCACATCTTTATTTGTTCTAGGTAATGTTTACAGAGGAGGATGTGAAGTTTTACCTTGCAGAGTTGGCCCTGGCCTTGGACCATCTACACAGTCTGGGCATCATCTACAGGGACCTCAAACCTGAAAAGTACTTTTTCATAAAGGCTCCCTTTTGTGTATCCAAAAATGATTTTTATAGCAGATGTTAATATTCATTTTTTCCTAACAGTATTCTTCTGGATGAAGAAGGACATATTAAGATAACTGGTCAGTGCATCCAGCTGCAAACAATCTATATTTTTTTCTGTTTTTCTGTCTTTATGCGTCTTTTTTCTCACCTTGCCCCCCCCTTCCTCTCTGTCTCTCTCCGTTCAGACTTTGGATTGAGTAAGGAAGCCATCGACCATGATAAAAGAGCATATTCCTTCTGTGGAACAATAGAGTACATGGCTCCGGAGGTTGTAAACAGGAGAGGCCATACACAAAGTGCTGACTGGTGGTCATTTGGGGTGCTCATGGTAAGAATTCTTATATGTTCAAACAATCTTCGACAGTCTATTTTGACTTTTTACACGCACTTGTAATCTTTCTCCCGAGTATATCGTCACTTTAATTTCCGACATGCACTTTTTATCCTAACATGCTGTCAAAAACAGCGGGTGTGCATTTTCTATACAGCATCTTATGAGCCAAGGACTCAGATCTTAGATAATGTGCCAGTGTACTGGTTTCGTAATTTTGCTTTCTTCTGGCAGTAAAGCTGCTTAATTACTGTATCTGGCAGATTAGGTCCCATCACTTTCAGTAATCGTGCATCTGCTTGATTCCCCTTGTTTTGCTAGCCTGGTGGCCTATTTTACTAATATTGAAAAGGAGGTTAGCATTCACTGACAGCTTGCAGCTACATCAGAGCACCAGGGAAAAGTATTATACCCTATCTGCTCATGGGAGGTTTTAGAAATGTACTAAATATTAAAACAAAAAGAAAGAAAACAAAAAAAAAAACGAAAGAAAAACAAAGCCAAACATTTCAAAAATACTGCCTCTGAACTATACAGAATTTTGAAAACTCAAGACATTAGTGGAAGGAGCACAGTGTATAAATTAAAACAGTATCCATGGAAAAATACATAATTATGATTGCATTTAATTTAAGACATTGTACTATAATCTTTGAGACTGGCAATTCTATTAAAAATGTTGCTGGAGAGTATTGGCATGTAAGCGGTGGTGCCAGATTTATTGCCACTCATAAAAGTCATCAGGCTGTTTTATGTGCTCCATTAATCTTCCGCAGGAGAAGTTTTCCCTTTTGTGTATCTTGATTTTATTTCTATTTTCTGGTATTTTGATATTGTACATTTCTTATATACGTATCCAATCAATAACCGATGTTGTTTCCTATCAGAAAATGTATCATTGTATACTACATGTATTATTTTGCTTTTGCCTAGTTGGACAGTGGTTCTCTGTTTTAGACTGAGCAACTGATTGGATTATTTGTAAAAAGCATCATGATCTATAACTAGATCTACTATTATCTCTGCTGTATTTTTCTCTTTGATCATCGTTGCTGTGAAATTATGACTTTACTGTCTTAACATGTGACCACCAGCAACATTTATATTACAGAAACAGGCTGATAATATGACCGAGTTCATACAATAGTGCACTGATTTTAACAAAATATTAAGGCAAAGCTTTAACATGTGTTCCAGTTTCTAATGTCAGCATTGCCAGTTCAAAGAAACTCTTGCATTGAGCATCAAAGTTTGGAACACTGCACCTCTACAGCACCTTCCACTGGTCAACTGACATGTGTCCTGACAGTTGTTATCATCTGTTTTCCAGTTTGAGATGTTGACAGGATCATTACCATTCCAAGGAAAAGATCGTAAGGAAACAATGGCACTAATTCTAAAGTAAGACCAATTCAAACTGTTATAAATATATTGCTCTTATTTTTAAAGCCTTTTATTTATGACCAGCTCTTAATGGTCTGGACACAGATATTTTAAGTTGCTAAGTTTAAAACTGTTTAACGATATATATACTTTTTTCATGTGTTACTGATGTTCCATTCATGTCTTGTACATTCTTGTTCTTTGTTTCTGTGTGATGTAACATGTTTCCTCATATTTTCTTGATCAGCTTCCTCTTTCCCTCTGCAGCTGAGTCATGTCTCACAATATTTGGAACAATGATTCGGTGTTCAGTTATGGTTCATTCAAAATATGCTGCTCACATGACCCTTCAATTATCGATCTCAGAATATCCCACGATACTTGAATAAACACAATAATACAGTTGTTACTATGAAAACAATGAAACTAACCCAATACTAAAAACGATGCTGATATGCGCGTGCATTATCAAACACCTGCGTGTGCATAAACCTGTTTCTTGTGTTGTCTGTACAGGGCTAAGCTGGGAATGCCACAGTTCCTCAGTCCTGAAGTGCAGAGTTTATTAAGAGCGCTCTTCAAGAGGAACCCTGCTAATCGACTAGGTACTGCATACATAAACCTTGGAAAGTGACAAGAAACTATATTTTCGAAATAATGGTAGTGCATCTACATACATTTTTGTGCTTCTTTGGATTACCAATTATTCAGGTCAGTTCTTACCTGGAGGGACAATAAGGCTGCACATGATAGCAGCCATCTAATCTGAAAACAGTCATTTTGAACACTGACTCCAGCCAGTTAACATGGGACACTTCGCACATAAAGACCTTGGGAGATAGTACTATAAAACCTCATCCTGATGTGGTAAAATAATATTCTACAGATCAGGTCTGATCACAGCAAGCAGTAAGGTTGTGAGAACAGCAAAACTGAAGCTACGGCACGACTTTCGCAGCTGCCACAGTCTTCCTGTAGTAAGCCAATAATGTTAAGTGAAACCATTTGTGTCACAGATGTCCAAGCAGCCAAACCATCATGGAGGTCCATTGGAAATAAAAACTGATTCACTGTATTCATGCTCCCTGAATGTTCGATTTAGTTTTTAATTAACAGCTGTTGTCGCCTAATGGATGTGAACCATGACACTATCCTCTCACTCTGCCTCTATCCTGGTGACTGATAGGTGCAGGACCAGACGGAGTGGAAGAAATAAAAAGACATCGCTTCTTTGCATCCATAGACTGGAATGTAAGTACAATTTATGAGGAATATTCTGCATGTGCAAGTGCAGTGCTATCGTTCTTTTTGGGGAAGGACTGAAAAATACAAGTTACAGTGGTTTTGTTAACCTGTATTATACAGTTGTACACTCATTGACATTATACATATGCTGCATACAGTGTACAGAAAAAAGTGATCATAGGCTTTGTTTTGAAGTGAAACAAGGTGGCTTGCTAGCACTGCTAGAGAAAGTGAGAACAGATCTGTACCTGTATCGTATGCACCTATTGTATTCCAGCCACAGTTGTGGAAAAGGTCTGGAGGGAAAAGTCCTGTCCTAATACCAACAGCTGCATCCTGGTTACTCACACACCTGAATCACATTGTGGTGACTATAGCTGTTGTGTCGTGTCATCGAAACCCTGCAGCTGTTCATCCACTTCCCCAAGAGATGCCCCCAATCATGAATCATTAAACATCCTTAGAATGCGACTTTGCTCAGTGGCAAAATCCCTAACTTCCCTTCCTGCATGTCTTGCACAACTTTATTGTAACTAATCCTCTTATCTATAATAGCCTTTCTCACAGAAAGTTTGCTCATGCGCAAATGTTCTAGTTACAAACACTACCTGTGCTATCATAATCTAACCTTGACATTCTCTCTTTGGACGTGTGCTGCTGAAAAGGGATCATTCTTTCAGCTGTAAGCACTCTTGCCCAGAGCTTCAATTTAGGAAGCCTGTCAGACATCACTGAAACATGCTCTGAAACTCCATTTGTTTCTGGCAAACTTGAAAGCTGTTCTTGCAGCCCCTGGGTTACATGCGAGTAACATTCATGCTGCAGAAGCCTTCTACTGCATGATCTTAACAGGAGCAGTTGAAAGTTACTCAGTGCAAAGCACTTATGTAACTAATGTATATCCTATACAGGATACTGTCAGGGTTTTATTAACAATAATTATCACAATAACAGACATTGCGTTCAAGAGGACCATCATACGTACAGTATGTACTGTACATACAAGAAGTGTTATTGTGAACAGCGTGTTCCCGATGCAAAGAGGAAACTTTCTTGCGCCACACAATTTGTGGACTGGACTGAGAAAGCAATTGTTTCTCAACAAAAACAAAAGAAGATGCAAATTATTGTTCTGAGGCACATTTACATTTTACAGGCTTATTTAATATTATTAGTTACAATCAAAATCATGTTTTACAGTATACCCCTATAACAAAAATGTGCATAGCAAGAATGTATGTTAAGAAAATTCAAGTGGTCAGGAGTATCTTATGTTTGTTAACCTTAAAAGATCGACCCCCTCATTTGTAGCTTCATCGAACTTAGATGTACACACAATCGTGATTTTGCCAGAGTTACAGAGAAAGTTTTTTTTCTCTATCAAATCAGTTGCGAGAGCCAGAAATCTCAGCTAAGTAATCACAGATTTTTTCGTTTTATTGGTTGTAACAAGGCCCCCTACATACTGTATAGTAACTATACTGAACAAAAAAATATTTTTTAGCACTCATGGTCACACTGTTGCACCCATTCTTTTTTCTTTTTTTTTTTACCGGAGATGTTCAAAGGGCTTGTGATTGTTGTTTATCTTCTGCTGTGAGTAGTGACGCTCTCATTTCTAACAAAATCCACTATTATCTGCTTTATATGCTCACTAATCTCTGCCTTCACCACTGGCTCTCACTGTACTCCCCACTACATTACTACCTGCTCGCTTCCTGCCAAACACTGCATTTTTCCTATTTACAGATGGTGTTGCTGGCTTGATGTGACAAGCTATCAGTAAGAGGCTTATGTTCTCCTCCACACTATGCTAATTAAATCAGTGTGCTGCATCAGGCAGAATTATTCCTCTGTGCATCGGCATCATCACGTTCATCGGAATTTCGCTTCACTTTTTCCTCTGTGATACTCCAGTCTTCAATGTTTTGACATGTGAGGCGTCTCTCTCACAAAGCTGCCAAAGCTGACAGAACCGGCAACCTCAGCCACTCAGCAGCTGTGCATCACAGAGAATGTCAGTTGCAAATCAAATAGCAAATCAAACAGGAAATAAGAGTGTGCATTAGTGGTGGCCATAAATAAAGCTTTAAGAGTCTTTTTTTTCCCAAGGCTGCTGGCCTCTGTTACAGTTCTTTAATGTGTTAACGACTGACATTGCAAAGGTGACACCTGCAGCCCACACTTGGTAATACACTTACTTAATTAAAAAATATATATTATGTGCATTCTCTGTTTGACAGTACATTTGATGGGCATAGACAGTTTTCAACTGGCATCACATTACATTGCATATAATATAAGTGTCCTTTTTCTCGACTGTCTATAAAATGAGGGCTTTTCATTTTCCAAACAGGCCAAACATTATTTTCCAGTCTAATTTGAATATTCATCTTCTTCATTTTCTTCTCTTCTATTCTAATTCATTAATTCTAATAATTCCCCATGTTCTTTGACCTCCTAATTATATTCCAAGATCAGGCTGTATTACTGTTGTGGAACACAAGCCATATTTCCAGGGACATTAAAAACAGCTATTTAATGGAAAGAAAGCAACGTTTTGTTGACATAAGTCTTTTGACTGAATACTACTATGAACACGACTTTTAAATTGTGTTGTAAAATTGCACCAACTGTTGTCGTTGTTTTCCATAGAAATTGTACAGGAAGGAAGTGAGGCCTCCTTTCAAACCAACTGTTGGAAGACCCGAGGACACTTTTCATTTCGACCCTGAGTTCACCTCTAGAACGCCAACTGGTAACTAAAACATACACGAACACACATACCAGTATAGTTTGCATATTAATACATAAGCATACATGCGTAGATAAAAGAAGATGGATTTTTATACACTAGAAATCATAGAAACTATTGTGTTATGGGTTGTATCTTTGTGACTTTGCATATCCAGATTCTCCAGGCATCCCTCCCAGTGCAAACACACACCAGTTGTTTCGTGGTTTCAGCTTTGTTGCAACTAATCAAAATCAGGAGCCAGGTGTTGCTACAGTAGCGCCTTCTCGTCAGGAGGTGAACAACATCAACCCCATGGCACAGGTATACGTCGTGAGGAAACAGCTCATGACCTGACTCTACAGCTAATTAAATGGTCACGCTCACGCACTTATTACATAACAAGTTAACTCTGTAAATAAATCACTGCCTTCATCACGGTTTTATGACTTAACTGACACATAAACAGGCTAAATAATTAAGAGATTGGCTATTTAATGATGCTGACCTTTCTAAACATTACCCTCATGAATCACAGCCAGCTACTGTGTCACTACAGCAACTGACCGAACAAAGCATTTACTCACGCACCTGATATATGACTCGGACACATACATGTTATATATTGGTAAAAATGTTAAGAGTGTGTGTGCATCGGATGATTTGTGTTCCCTGTAGCATCTCCATAGTGATGTGGCCTTCAGTGATGTTTACGAGCTGAAGGAGGAAGTCGGACAGACTGCGACTTCTGTCTGCAGAAGATGTCTGCACAGAGTCACTGCTGTGGAGTATTCAGTGAAGGTAGTGGACACTTAACACAAAGCGTACAGACGTTCTCTAAGCTTTTCAGTTTGGGTCTGTGTTGTGGTTGAAAAATGAAGGCATTACTCTGGTACAAGGTAGAGCATCTTATTGTGGCCATAACGCAACAGTAATATTCTATAATATTGTTAGTATACATCACTGTCCGATGAAAACCATGTATCTTCAACTTTGGTGATTTTTACATTTTCGGAGAAACTGAAGGATTCAATTCTTCTAATTCTAAAGATAAATAAACCATTTGAAACCCATTAGATTATCTGAAAAATGCATTGTCAGAACAGTGTAAACAGGCCTTTTTTTTCTTGGCTCATGAAAAGTTGACTATTTGGGGATACATGGTTTTAACAATGGGCAACAAAGATCACATGTAATGTTTGACATAAAACACACCACCCGCTAACAAAATGTCCTAATCTCATAATGACTATCAACTCTCCAAATGCTGGATGAGCGATGCATAATGGGAAGACCTTTGACTATTAAATAAAACCACCCAAACCACATGCTTTGTGCGTCCATGTCTGTTTAGAGATTTAGAATATGTCCTTTGTGTGTCTGTGTTTTTGTCAGATTATTGAAAGAGCGAGGAAAGATCCATCAGAAGAGATTGAGATTCTGTTGAGATATGGACAGCATCCAAATATTATTAGCCTGAAGGATGTAAGTGTAACACACCCACCTCTTACATAACACAACGTTGTAGCGGACCGAAGCGAAAGTTAATGCCTGCTAGAATCAGAATGTTCCTTCAGCATCTCTGTGACAGTTTTTAATAAGCCATTTTTGTGTGCGTGTCTGCCTCCCGTGTGTCCATTTCTACCTGTAGGTGTTTGACGACGGCCAGTGTGTGTTCCTGGTTCAGGATTTACTGAGAGGAAGCGAGCTGCTGGACAGAGCTCTGACGGTGCCAGATTTTACAGAGAGAGATGCATCAGACATCATCTGCACACTGGCCAAGACTGTGGAATATTTGCACTCACTGGGGGTAAGACCAACGCCCTGAAGGAAGAAAAAAATGTTTGTTGAAAGCCTTAACACAGGACCTTTAGACTTGAATGTTTTCACTTACTTGCAAAATACTGTCTGTCTGTCTTGGGTTTTAAAGATTCAGTAGCAGCTGAGCAACCTTTTTGTGTAATCAGTTGTATGTCCCTTTTAAAAAAAAGGGAAAAAGAGATGGAACACTGAGACAGCTGCTAAAAAAAGCCCATTGGTTGCAAAATTTACGCTCTTGGGTGATATTAACCTGCTAATCGTGTGCGTTTTTGTCTGTGTATGTCTTACCCTTTTTCAGGTTGTACATCGAGACCTGAAGCCCAATAACATTCGCTATTCTGATGACAGTGGACGCCCAGATTGCATCAGAATTTGTGATTTTGGATTTGCCAAACAGCTCAGAGCTGAAAATGGCTTGTTGATGACGCCCTGTTACACAGCTACGTTCATGGCTCCCGAGGTATATCAGTAATCCTAATCATAAGAAGTCTCTAATATCTCACCAACACTGACACAAATTATGAAACAACCATCAAAATACATCAAAAAATATTACTCACAGAAACTAATCTCACCATGCACTCTTTTGAAATGATTACCGGGTGTGTGTGTGTGTGTGTGTGTGTGTGTGTGTGTGTGTGTGTGTGTGTGTGTGTGTGTGTGTGTGTGTGTGTGTGTGTGCGTGTGTGTGTGTGTGTGTGCGTGCAGGTTCTAAGGAAGCAGGGTTATGATGCAGCCTGTGACATCTGGAGCCTGGGGATCCTGCTTTACACCATGATAGCTGGGTCAGCTTATAGTCTAAAAGCACTTAAAACTACCCGCATTGACAGACTGTTGCAGTACAGCTCGCTGTTTTAGTACAAATGTGTAAACAGTATGTAACGTTGCCATTTTCTGCAAATGCTCCCCCTGCTGCCGTAAACAGAATGTGTTCTGAATAAACTCCCTGAGGAGGCTACTTCTTTCTATCGTCTCTACAGTGGGCTTTATAGTCTCTGGATTTTGTAATGGTAGAGGTTTTAATTTATCAAACGTTCTTCACACCAGCTGCGGATTTTAGAAGGCTCGCTATCGCTGTGACTCATTCTCTGTTGTTGTAATTCACACAACCTTTGGATTGCACTCTGTAAATTTCTGTTCCTATTGCCCAGTTTCAGCCCTTTTGCCAGCAGTCCTGAGGACTCAGCAGAGGAAATTCTGGCTCAAATCGGCAGCGGGAAATTCATTATCACAGGAGGGAACTGGGACCTGGTGTCAGATGCTGCCAAGGTTACCTTTTAATATTTTCTTTTGGAGATGGACACACATAAAATGGTTCTGTTGCTGATATCGTAGTACCGTTACTGTCTAAATGTACTAACATCACCTGAGTGTGTCTGCATATGTTTGACAGGACATTGTGATTAAGATGCTCCATGTGGACCCTCACCAGCGCCTGACTGCTCCCCAGGTACTATTAGTCCATAATATGACTTAGTATGCCTTATTAGGCTATAGGTCCCCCTTGGTACTTTTTTTTTGTTTGTTTGTATTTGGGAATAGTTTTGACTGTAGTATTGAGCATTTACACTCTGTTGACAGGAAACATTATTATAAATTTTATACATGTAATATTCTTATTCATTTGTACAGAGACAATAAAGAGTAGAGGAAATAATTCGCCATTTCCCTTATCCCATATGTTCTCTAAGCCTTAACAGTATGTACTATATGTTAGCTAGGCTGCATAGTCTGTACTGAATATCACTGTTAGGGTTAGCTGTTGAAACAGTACATTAGTAAATCATCATGACTGTGATGCTTTTCAGGTTCTTCGTCACCCGTGGATCGTAGAGAGAGACCAGCTCTCGGACAGAGCTCTCACCAGACAAGATGCACTCACTGTCAAGGTCAGACCCTTAGTGCATATGTGTGTGTGGTGTGTACTTGTATGGCGATACATTGTGAGGACCCGTTTGAGTTTTAAACCACTGGGGTGAGGACATTTTGGCCGGTCCTCACTTTCCGACACTCCTTCGAAGGGCTGTCTCAGGGTCAAGACTTGGTTTTAGGGTTAGGGTTGGGGTTATGTATTTAAGGTTAGGGTAAGGGGTTAGGGAGTAAATTATGTCAGTGACTGTGCTTACAAAGATAGAAGTACCAATGTGTGTGTGTGTGTGTGTGTGTGTGTGTGTGTGTGTGTGTGTGTGTGTGTGTGTGTGTGTGTGTGTGTGTGTGTGTGTGTGTGTGTGTGTGTGGATTAGCATAAAGACAAGCAGACTAATCTATGATAGATACAGAAAAAAAAAATATCAGTGTAAATCTGAATATTTGGGACCGAAAATATTGGTACAACAACAGCACTTCTACTTTTCAAACTGCAGATAGTTGAGTAGAAAATCATAGTTGGGCAGAGAGATGACTGTTGCCTGAAAGTTTATATGAAAATTGTAGTTACAAAACTTGGATACTTTTTAAAATATATCGATATATATTAAACCTTGCAAGCAGAGACCAAGCTTTGAGACTGTTTATATGCATGTAAATACATATACCCTCTATGCCTAGCTGTTGCAATGTTTGTATCTAAACCCCATATCGTTTTAAATATATTGATTTTTAAAAAGTGTGATTTTGAGAAGTCTGCAACCCATGAATAGAACCAGTTCAAGGCAGGGTCCATGTTCTCGCGGGGTAAATGTATTGCGAGGTGATATATACTGTAATGTGTTTCTCTGAGTGTCCATCGGGTGGAGCTGTCTGCCGCTTATTGAGTTGGTGGACAGTTCAGACCAGAATTAATAGGATATAATGTAGTGGGGTTTTTTTTTCTTCTTTTTCCACCAGGGGGCACTGTCTGCCACCTACTCCGCTCTGAGACGCTGCGCTCCCGCTCCGGTCCTGGAACCCGTTCAGTCCTCGAGCCTGGCTCAGCGGAGAGGGATGCGGAAAGTGGGGAGCCCGAGAGTTAGTTCAGACCCTAAAGAGAAGGAGTACCCTCAACAATGTGACTGAAGCCCCGAGGAAACGAGCCGTAGCCGTAGCCGTGTAATTAGAGGTGATGTACTCTCACTTTGAAAAGCACACAACGTTGTTAGAAAGTGCTTGTAGGCCTGTAAACTGAATGTAGCAGATCAGAAGAACGAGGAGGTCCACCGATGTCCAAGGCATGCGAGAGTAAACGGTGCTCCATAGAAGGACAGGGGCATTGTGGCAGTTTTGTTTTTCCGGCTTTCAGATCTATATAAATCTCACCCCTAAGGGGACTAAGCCCAATTAACTAAAATAATGAAGCAGTTCTGGCATGGAGATTTGGTCTGGTTCATTTTAGGTAATCCGATTCTCAATTTAGTTTTAAACAACTGTTATACCGTGTGATCTAAAATCCATCACGTGCACTTGCACAGAGGGAGCTTTGGGTCTCCTCCGGTTGTCCCGTGGGCATTACAAGGTTAGTCTGAAAGTTTGAAAAAAGAAAAACGTTTATCTATGTTTTATTCCCCCTCTTATTTTGAGACGACATTTTCATAGTCTGATCGTGGCTATAAAATTGCCAGGAATCGGACTGATTTGAGACTGATACTAAAATCAAACACGTGGACATTTACCTGTCTTTGGTCATACTTGCCAGAATACAATTAGAGCTGTATTGCAATATACACAGATACACTGTTACCTGCCTTGATCCATATCTATAGTAGCTCCTGGAGCTCAAAGTGGAACAAATTAGTCTGGCCATCAAAATCCGGGAAAAAAAAACAAAAACAAAACAGTACTGGGTGCCACAGACAACATGCCAAGTAGTCAGTTTACTTTAATTTACATATTTAGCACATATATATATATATATATGTCACCGGGAGTTCATGGACAGGCGAACATTAATACCATCTTCCATAGTCATGACTCTAAAATATATTTGAATGAGGCAGTGACACTCAGATTATAATATTTTCGTCCAATCGATCTCCTGAATTCCACAGTTATGCGTGTTCAGAATACAAATAGCCTACCAAAGGGAATTATTTCTTAAGTCAGCAATGCCATTGAAGTCTTACTGTTCATAATATGCTTAATCATTTTACCGTGTGTATTGTTGTCCTCCATAAAGAGCCTTTGCCTCTTTCAAAAAAAATTACTGTTACATGTGTCACTGCTGCACTTCCCAGATCAGACGGAACAGTTAGGTATGAAGATATTAATGTGGAACGTAGTCTCTTGTGTTTTTGCATAACATGGTCATGTTATGTGGCTTAAGAGTAGGCAAAAAACTGGAGAGCATCGTGCTGTATGGCTCTCTCGCAAATGTCACACTCGTAGCAAAACTCTTCAGCCTAAACTACTTTGTATTATTAAATCAGCATTCAGTGAGTTCACCATTCTGTGTGTGTGTGTGTGTGTGTGTGCAGTAGCTGCCAGTAGGCTTCGGTTTGCTGTAACCGCCCGAAAGCCAAAATGTTTGAGAACCACCTTGTCCGAGGTTTGTATTTACTGTCTATTGTTGCTCCCCTGATTGTATATAATACGTGTTACGATCACAAGTACGAGGTTAGACTGAACTGCGTGCTCTGCAGATATGAGCAGCACACTTTGTGCGGCACAGTTACACTGTTGTACAGTTTACCAGTAGGAATGTAGATTATGATGCTCCGCAATTAATACACTCACACTTACCGGTCGGAGGTAAAACAAAATATATTGTGATGTGTAGCCTAAAAGTACTGTGGCAACAATACGGTAATTCTGTACATATTCTGTTCGCTGATACACAAAATGCATTGGGTGTATTGCACTGCACAACTGTAAGAGGTGGAGCTCGGACTGATGCAACTATGAGTATGCAGACAAGGCTGTAGATACTGTGTTGTACAACCGTGGGGTCGAGGTTAAGCTGTAAATACTGTATTGTTTACTAATTTAGATTGTACATACTGTCGTGCAAAACCACCAGTAAAGAGGTTAGATTGTGTATATATATATAGCGCTGTACAAGTATTGGCAAGCAGTAATACTGTACATATTGTGTTTGCAGATACATTGAGATTGTACATATTATACTGTGTTGTGCATCCATTGCTCAGTGTACATACTGTCTATACCTGGCCAATCATTGAAATTATTGGCTAGAATGCCAAAGTTTTACAAATAAAGGAAAAGGACAGAAAATGGAAGGGAGGAGAATAAAGGTGTTTTTAATCATATATGTCTTTTTTTTTTTACACATTTTTATACTCACGTGTGTGTGTGTGTGTGTGTGTGTTGTGTGTACGTCTTAGGCATCTACCTGAAGCTCTTACCCAGGGTAAGTGCATTACAAAGTGCATTACAGAGAGTAAACTAACATTTGTGGATAACAACTAGTAAAGTGCAAGTCAACATTACAACGCCTGACAAGAGACGACTTTTGGCCCAAAGCAGTTCCACTATTTTTGCTTCGCATTGCTTAAACCATAAAGCAGAGACGGAGTTGGTAAGATGTAGTAAGACTGTTTGATCAGGGGATACGCATATGATAAAGCAGAGTGAAGGTGGGACATATCTGCATTACGTTTTTGGATGTCACTATATGTCTTCATTTCAGTCCGACATTCTCGAATACATTTTTAATAATTAGTAATAATATATATATATAATTATAATTAGTAATAAGATAGTTAGAGTAAGCCAAGCCCATGGAGACTTTAAGCTTTTTCAGTTCTACAAAATATGAAACCCATATCTATCCTATTATCCCGTACTATGATTCTTTTATTTGTAACTCTGGAAGGACATCTCCTCATAGCCATGTTTGAATGCCCAGCTGCAGTTTTTTTTTTCTGTTTTTTATGTTACCCCTTCTGTGTTTACTTGTCTATGTTTTAACATTTTTTTAAAAAGAATTGAAGAAATCTTAAGGGACGTTGTTAGGCAAGGAAAAAGGTTGGAGAGTTAGAGTTCCAAGACAGGCACAAATAAGAAGACAAAGACAGATAATGCCAACTTTCTTTAACATACAATAAACCAGTCGATCACATTTTGTGCTTGAAAATTCGATCCTTAAAAACAACATGAAACACTTCATATTCGGTGTTCACATGGTGTAAAAAGTTTCTAAGATTTCACCTCCAGCGTGTCACAAAGTGTAAAAAACTCATGGAAGGTATAGCCCAGTCAGTGCATTTTCATGTCAAGAGTAGTTTTACGTTCAGTACGTAGGGTCACACCCAAGAGAAACTGTTTCCTAATATGAATAGATTTATTTTGTCAGCAGTCAAGGAAGAAAAATGTTTCACCTACAACACTTAAACACAGATGTGTAGCTATTAAACCATTAGTTTAATACTATACAGTTAAAAATGAAATCCATATGTAATCAATATGAAAAATATAAAATTTGGAGTAATTTTTTAACACCAAAGCAAAATTTTGTCTTATTTGCTTTTTCTTTGATCAATGCTAATTGTAAAAGAGTTTCGGTTGGTGAGAGGTGAGTTACTGTATCTAATCTTTCTCTCTGTCCATGATAGTGTGGTTGCAAGCACTTGTTAGAGCCATTAGATGGCAACCAATCATAGTCTATGCTCTCACTCTCTCTTTCCGTTTCTTACCAGAACTTGTCCCTTTAGAGCCATAATCCCCCCCCCCCCCAAAAAAAAAGGAAGAAGAAGAAGAAGAAAAAAAAAGGACTTAATTTATATCAACCACCAGGCTCACACTCTGTTCCATAAAAGCTTTTAGCAGGTGCTGAGCTGATGTGTCAGGTGGGTGTGGCAGGCTCATCAGCCCTGACATTTAAGTGCAGTAGTGCTCAGAGCAAAAGGGATTGTAGGATATGAGTAGATACAGATGACAAGCCCCCCTGCGAAGATGATTGCAGTGGAGTGACAAGAGGAGACCAAACAACAGATATAGGAAGGAGAACATGTCGGGAGGGGAGAGATGAAAGGCAAAAGAAAGAAAAAGAGCTCTGAGAAACAATAACTCAACCCAACAATTACAGCTTTGTCAGAATTTAGATTATCTTTCATAAAGGGAGAGCTTCAAAATGTATTTAAAAAATTGGATTTTCTCATTACAACTTCTTACTGCAAGTTCAAATCTCCACACTTGTGTGGCTTCAACAAATCATTTAATCTTACTCTGACATACAATCAAATTGTTCTGTTTTCAGGTTTTGGTCTTTAGTGTTCCTCAAAAGTTACCACGGACAGGTGAAATTAATTAAAATCATGAGCAGGAAACCCGGTTTGCACCCGGCAACCCTTAAACAGACAGCCATGGTTCAGGTCCCTGTAATACCAAACTGCCTAAGTGACCTTGAGCAAGATACTGAATTATTACCCAGGCTGGAGCAGTTGTTTTGTAGCAGGATTTGACCTCTGACCTTCCTCCAAACAGAAAGGGAAGACATTAAGATTTACTGCATTTGACGAGTGCTTTTATGCAGATAAAGTTAAATTGCTGCCTAAAATCCGGTCCACAGTATACAAAACACTGAGCTGGAGGTTACCACGAAAATGGCACACATCATGTATATTTTTCAGTACTAAAGGCTAAACAGGTAATGCTTAGTTTGAGATCATCAGAGGACTGTAAAACATTTGTACATGATGATGAATTAAAATGCTGCAAAATGTATTGAATTTATCGTGTGATTACAGGTGAAAACAATGTTACTGGGCCCAGTTGCCCACGAGTCTGCAGGAATTTTTTTGTTATCACAGCCCAATGTGATTTTTTAAAAGCTGCTTGCAAATTTACTCTAGGGGCAAAGCAATTAATGAGATGCAGTCTTGTGCAGAAAGCAGAGCCATCTAGTGGAGGGATAGTTGTCATCGAAGGGAATTATAAAAAAACTTCCCATTTCATATTCAGCATGGCTGACACAGATCACTGATGTATATCTAATCATATTCTCGTGAAGATGAGGAAAGACAAGGATGGACGCAATGAAACAAAAGAGAGTGTGATATTAAAGTGGATATGAAATGTTACATTCAAATTACGTCGGTGTTTTGTGAAGCTATATCTGCTTGTCCTCTGCTCGGCATTCCTCTTCTGTCACGAAACAGAGGTCTGAAGACAAGCGACATACAAACTCTGACAAGGACGGAGATCCCACCACCTATGGCACTGGGCGTGCACACGCGGAGACCCTCGGACACCCTGTGGCACTGCAGCTAGACCTGCCACTCGGACGTTCACCGAGTCAGACGGACAAATCTCTAACAGACGGCTTCTGACAAAGAGATTATCACCGTGACAGGAGAAGTGTGTGCAGCTGTGGGTGGTGGAGTTTACAGAGGGGGTGATGGGGGCGGGGAGCGAACTCTGTACATTCACACATTTGGCTCTTCTCTCTCACCATACAAGGTTCGGAGTCAAAGTTACTTCGGTCTTTACAACCTACACCCGCCTATGTACTGCATGCCCGTCAATGTCTATGTGTGTCCATGAACATGTGTGTGTTTCTGACAGACATGAAGAACATGAACCTACACACGTGAAAACTGACACTGGATTCTGTTACTGCACGAGAGGTGTGTGTCTGCTGCAACATTTCTGCTGTTTATATATATATATATAGCATTTCATAAGCTGGCTCGGCTGCCAACAGTCCAAACATCTTTAAACGGCTCCACAACGGCTTTGCGGAGGAAAATTCAGGTTGGTGCTGCACTTCCTGTTGCTGCTGCAGCTGTTCATCATATCAGTTGTGGTTACGGTGGCCAAGAGAGCGTCAGTGCACTGCAACTTTAATAAAACATAAGCAAATGAAATACATGCCATTCATTTTGTATTTAGAAAAACAGCTACAAATGAGAAACTCAGTCATCAATTTGACTGTACAAACATGGCATAAAGAAAAGCAATGCAAATACTGATACTGATGAGCATGCTAGATATTAGTTAAAGGATTAGATGTATAGACAATATCTCCAGTAATGTTGCAACTGATTATCTTTTAGCTCATTTTCTATCATTTATGAATGGTCAATGTCAGCATTGGTATCCTGGCATGTTCCTAAGTATCATAGGTGTCCACTGTTTTTTAGTGTCCCCCGCAAACATCTTTTGTTGTGTACAACTTGCAACATCTTTGTATTTCCTTGTGGTTTCTACATTTGCAAAAGGTGCATTTATTTACATTTTTTTTTTGAAGACATCAAGACGTCTTTTCTTTATTTGAGCGCGTTTTGTTCATTCCTCGTAATTAAGGAATTTTACAAATATCAAGAAAATAAGGGGCAGGCAAAATCAAGAGATAAAAGCAATACAAGACTCATACAAACACAAAAAAATGTATATACACACAGAATGTCTAACCCATCTGTTTCACTGGGACTTAAGATTGATAAATCTACAGAGTTGGATGAGTTCTGAATTTCTTTTATTACATAAACTATTTATAATCACAACATATTTTACAAAGAACGCAACCAATATTTGTTCTAATAGCATAAAGGTTCCGAGCAGCCACTGTGGATGAAATGGTTGATGGGACACAGTTTGATATTTCCGGACACCGTTTTGAACAAGCTACAAACTGCCACAATAATGGTGATATAATCATGTAATCCAAACACAAATATACCCATAAGTCAAAGGTGCCAGTGGAGGATAAACGGAGCTCTGCAGAAAGTCAATTAATCTTTTCAGTGGCCCCCCTTCCCTCCGCCCTGCTTAAAAGCTTCATTTACCTCCTATGGAGAAGAGATAGAAACACCATTAGTGAGATGATGGCAGGCCTGGAAAGGGGAAAGGAGAATCTCACAGTTGGATGAGCTGAAACAGTATAGGCCGCCATCTCCTCAAAAAGTGTGTGTGCACGAAAAGGCGAGCGCATCTTCTGCATGGGTGAGCTCAATTAGGTTCTATCTTGATTATCAAAGGTAGTCGTGTACAACTTTTAAGGCGGAAGTGTGCCTCACATCCTGGGAATGGCAAAAGGTGGGCTGACCTGCAGAGTGAAGCAAGCTTTGGGCAGACAACAGTGGAGATATGGCTGAGAGGTTTTCTGCTGCAGAGAGGTGCTAGGCAAGGGGTACATTAGGGGATAAGACCCCAACCATTATTTCCATATCTAAGCTGATGTCTGTGTGTGTGTTTGTGTGTGTGTGTGTGTGTGTGTGTGTGTGTGTGTGTGTGTGTGTGTGCGTGTGCGTGTGTGTGTCGCATGGGACCCCAGCTGGATAAATGATATTCATGTGTGTTTACATGCACACGTTTGGGTGTGTGAAATGCCAGTGAGCATATAGGCTCTGCTTCACTGAGCTCGGCTGGCTACTGGAGCACAATTGGGGTTCTTCCTGTGTGAAAGAGGTCAAAACACACACGCACACACACATGCACAAACACAAATAAGGAAGTTTGGCTGAACACTCAGGACTCCAATAATCAAACCGTATGTAAATTAGCAAATTGCTTCTTCTATGCAGGGACAGACAATTCCCATATGAATGTCCGAGTTAGAAATAACTTACACTATGGAAGCTATTGAAATTCATATCACTTATACATTACAGTATTGTTGGCTTAGTTTGTATATTTCCTGACATTTAAATTCAAGCCACCTGAGTTCACGAGTTTTAAAATTATGTAAGTCTAGGTGCAATATGCTCTTTCCTCTCCCCGCTGATCTTAATTAGTCTAGGTCTGATCCAAGGGCAGCAGGGTTTTACATGGGTTAATAAAGCTGCTGCTACAAGAAGGTCAAATTGAAGTGGCAGACAGAAAGAGGACAGAAAGACCCAGGGCCGAAGACATGAAGGGGTAACTGCAGGCAGGAAGACCAGTCTCCATCTTCTTAATTACAAGGAGCTTCCAGTGTCGACCCTGAGGACAAATACAAGCCAATAACGTCCAAGCAATTCAATACGTGCTCTCTTACATGCTTCATCCAGCTCAGATTCCTTCAGGGGATAACAGGCCCCAGGCTGGCTCAAAAGTCAAACTCACGAGTTAGGAGTCTGCAAACAGTACCAATGAATACAGTATGCTTTACTTTATGTGAATATAGCTACGCAACTACATCTCCTGCCATGAGAATGTGTGTGCGGCTCAGTGTGTCTGTATGGCTGTTTGTGCTTGTCTAGTGTGTAAACAAATGTTTTGTCCCAGTTAACTAGGTCCCAATCGGACCAAACCTATTTGGCATCGGTCCACTGATGCGGGTGTGGATGTGTTTGAGTTGCAGCAATATATACGCGGGCACTGCGTTGTGAACGTGGCAGCCAGGGGGATAGCATGCCGCTGCTGCTGTTGCTGCTGACACTGGGCCTGTCTGCCTGGTGTGCCCCTTTCTGCACCAGTAGAGCTGGCACTGCCTCCTGCCTCTGCCCAGCCGATTCGCAGTGCGCCAGCTGGGCGCTACCAGGAGAGGCCCTGCAGAGAGAGGACGCAGGTCAGCCGTGACAGAGGGACAGAGCGAGAGAGGGGCGTGGAGCAAAGTGGCAGGGTTTAGATACAAAGGAGGGATACAAACATACTCGTAGGCAAGTTATGAAGGGATGGAATTCGAAGGAAAGGAAGATGGCGTGAAAGTGAAAAGAGAAAGAAATCTCTTAGAAATGGCGGGCTGCAGTTGCAATATATGTATATATATATATACACATATATATACATACATTTATACAGATAATTTTTTTTTCATTGGGTTGTCTTGGTAGAAATGTCTTGAGCTGTGGGAAAATAACTCTCCCCCTTTTATCAGGTTTTTTCAAGTTCTTTTATTCAATGAACCCAGTCTCATGTCCCCTCTTCTGTTTGCATATTTGTCGTCTCCTTGCAGCCTGCAGCGAAGTGGGAATAATTAGTGGTTGACTTTTCAACAGTTGATGTAAACTACTGCTTCAACAACTAGATTAAAATTTTTCAAACTGTAGCTGTAACGGGATTATGAAAGCTAAGGCTCCATGTGGCATTTTCAGATTATTTAAAAAAAAAAAAGGAAGTAAAGTAAAAAACATGAGCTTACGTTAAGCCCGTGAACACCTCAAGAGGAGTCATGCTCCGTTTTTCTCGGTTTGCTCATCCATGTGTAAATAACAGTTTCTGCGATGTACAGCGATTAGGGGAATTAGAGACCTGCTTGAGGAAATCACAGTGCAGCAATGTACAATGTCAGACATCGACGCTGGGCTGTGTGACTTTTTCACATGGTGAGAGATGCATGCTGCTCTTCGGAGGCAGAGAGTGAAACAATTTTTCTTTTCTTTTTACATCAATATTTCCTAACTTTTCATTTTCATCTCCTCGTCAGTTTATTTTATCAATGATATTGTTTTCAATAATCTATTTATCACTTGTCAAACTATACTGAAAAATTCACAACATAAACTAGGAGATCCTAAAGTCATGTCTTAAAGTTGCCAACTTGCTTTTAATTCCAACCTGCATATGAAGAGGAAGCAAAAGTGAAGCTCTCTCTTGTTTATCAAAGAAGTTTAACAAACACTGCCAGATTCAGTTGAACCACACAAGGTTGAACCACTTCCAGGATCGTGTGCCTTACGTTCTCATATCTCTGATTTTTTGGAACAATTTTTTCTATCCCTGATAGCTTAGCCAATGCGATAAAAAAATATTGAACTAACAGATCTTCTAAACGGCGCGTCTTCTAAAGTTAGTGTAGTGGGTACTCCAATCACGTGGGAGAGGCACAAACTGAAAATGTATCCAATACAGCCACACACAATTTTGTGCGATGAGCAAATTGCTCAGAATTACGTGAATATTATACTCTTATATCACGACAAATTGCTCAAACTGATTAAATCATTTTCACATCTATTACATTTGGATGAGACCTTGGTTAAGGGCTGAGTGACGTTTTTTTGAATGGGGTTCAAGAAAAAGTTTTCCACGAATTGATTAGTGAACCAGGCTGGCGTAAGTTATAGGAAATGTATCTTTTCTAAACTATTTCAAACTTCCATCTTTGTGTTAGGTGCCTTCTACAGAATCAGAGTAGAACTAAAGTTGTACAGTTACATTTTTTGAATTTTAGGATATAAATCTAATTTCCTATGTGTCTCTTGGGTTATTGAACAGACTTTAATTGCAGGTAAAACTTGGTTTGACCCTAAGGTGGCATTGATGTTCCACCTTTTTAAATCATACTTGTAAACTAGTATACTACCACTGCTAAACTCCTTCAAAAAACAGCCATGGAGACTTCAACCCACGTCCAAAAGGGATATTTCAAGGGTCAAGTATTGAAATAACTTAAAAGTGGAAGAAGATAGGGTAAAGGTTGCAATGAAGTATCAGAGGAGGATGAAAAATTAAACAGAACAGGAGGGAGTCTAGCTTAATGACCCAGATCTGGATTTAGACAACAGCACTCATGTCCCTCTAGTGATTTCACAAATGAGTTTAACAAGGTGACGAACAACAGCACAGCCATGGCAAAGGTCTCTGACCCTTTCACTTGAGCGTTTATCTGTGAGATTTGCAGAGGACTAAAAAGAACAAAATCCTGCTTAGGTTCTGCATAATGCAGCATTAAGAGTGTGCAAGACACTGACAGAACATAGACCGCCATGCATTCTGGTGTCATTTGCTTTCTATGCCGACCTGAGTAAGGTCATTGGGAACAAAACATTTCCGTGAATAAATGATTCTCTGATGAACTTAAAGAAATTAAATGTCTCACCCATGCTCAGTGTGTTCAGAGACGAGGTGGAAAAACTCCTAACTGAGAAAAGAAAAAGCGACAACAAGGGAAGACCAGTTTGAAAGTTATTTTTGGCACAATATAAAGCCCAAGTGTGCCGGCTTTGACATTGCAGAGCCACAGGGCCGTCTCTTAAGCACCGGAATCAATGGAGAAGTCATTACACCAGTAAGAGCAAAGGCCCTGAACCACCTCGCTTCCTCTCTCCTTCCACTCCCACCCTTCTGCCCCACCACAGACTCTCTGTGAACACCCCACCCCAGCCCGCGCCTTCTCCAAAGTGGTCTCTCTCCCGCCCCCTTCTCCATGGGCCCTGGGTCTCTGGCTGGGGCAGGCTGGCACAGCTGTGCCGGGAGCCGTGCTGTCACAAGCAGTTAGGGTGACAGCCACTCACACTTCATAATGTCCCTCTCACAGGTCACCGAGCGACAAGCTGGGTCACCTCGCTCCAGCAGGCAGCCCCAGGGGAAGCAGAGTGCCCCCCAACACCACCACCACCACCACTACCTCCCCCATCCCTCCCTTACCCACCACCTCTCCATCAAACCATCCCCGCCCTCCCATCCCTCCACCCTCCTATTGCCTAGGAAAATTGAGAGACGGGAGGGGGCAGGTGGAGGGAAGAGGTGCTCTATTCTGATGGGCAAGGCTACAAGAAGCTCGCCACGCCGGAGACTACGCCAGGCTCACAGTTCGGTTGGGCACACCACTGATGGCTCCTCTGATATAGATGATACTGGCTGCAGGCTTAGGGTCAGTACGAGCTGCTTAGATGGTAATTGTAGACCTCCAAGGAATAAGATGATGCACTTCTACTGTTGATACTGTAGGTCTCGGTGTGGACTGCAATAAAAAAGCTGTATTAATTAGACATTGTAGGAACCACAGTGTCTTAATAATGGATTTGATTTTGCTTGTCCCCCTCCCATCGCTGAAGGGATGGTATGAACTTGGTAATGGCCATTGGAGAGCACCATATGCTCCTGATGTCTGCCATCCAACTGTCATTAATGTGCATTACCTCTGCTCTCAACCTCACTGTGAAGTCTTTTCTGATAGCAATACGAGGTTGAACAGACAACATTAAGATCCACATTAATGGGCTCACACTGACGGCCTCTGTAATTGGTTTGCCATTTTCAACAAATGCATAGCTTTCAGGTCATCACTATTAAAACTGTCAATCTGAATATGTCACTTGAATTAAGAGGCAGGCCCTCAATGATTCTTATAATATCTGTAATATTAAATTACCCTTTAATGCAAGAGTTTCTTGTCTTGAAAGATGTGAAAACAGATTTAAATATAAGAGTTCAGAGATGTGTATTGTATGCATGACAACTGCACAGAGAACCAGAGAATAAAAACTACTTGCGATGTGTTGTTCGCAAAAATGTTTTCTTTCTTTACGCACTAACAAACGACAAGTTAAGCATGTGAATTTTGGGGCCAGATAAGCTAATTGGATGCAATGCCTGCAGTTGGCTTCAGCTGTGAGTGAGAGGCCTCATACCTAATTCCCGTTATTCAAACAGTCACACCCTGAGAGCGGTTAATTCACTGAAGGTGCGCACACACCCACTGAACAATGTGTAGCAATTAATTTCGCTCTCCCTCCCACATCTGGCGCTACGATGTGACCCTGCCTCTGCTGTGCCGTGTCGCTCAGCCTAGGCACGGCTCTGCAATTTCACACGTAAAGGACCCCAATGAAACGTGAAAAGAATATGTGGCACTGTTAAATTGCATTAAAGAGTTTAAAACTGTAGACCCCCCCTCACCCCACCCTTTCCAATTCCCGTGAAAACAAAGCAGTAAATGCACTCAAATGCTCAGTGACGAGATATGACATAATGTAATACGCACTGAGGGTGCATTTTCACAAGGGGAAAATTTCATCATGAGGCTCTATCCAATCATGATAAACATCTCAGGGAAGAGAGATGAACTGCCACAACAGGAGTCACGCCAAAGGGACTGTCAGGCCTCTGTGGATCATGCATCAATATGTCCCAATTTATTTTGAACTAACTGTATTCACATTATTCTCAGAGTGAAGAGCAGGGTGAATCTGAAAACGCTGAAAGTTCAATATAAGCAAAGAAGATAAGAGGAAGAATTAATCAAGAAGTTTTCAAATAGTAATTTAAGCCATTTATCAAACAAAATTGATACTCTTTTTGTTTTCAGTGCCTCTGATGTTTGTTTGCTGCGTTGTTGTCATTGATATGGTTGTAAATTAAAAAATCTTTGGGTTTAAGATAGTTGTTGGGATAAAACAAGAAATCTGGAGACATTAAAGGTGGCCCGTGGAGATTCTTACCACCCCAGAAGCGCTACGGAGCAAGGTTTTTATGGGTAGGTCTCTGTTTTGTTTGTACTGAGGACACACATGCATTCACATGACCATGCGGACAATTCAATTGATAGTCCTGCCGTCAGCAACACGCGTTTCTGGTACCTGACAGTTGGTGGCGATAACGTGCAAAGAGGTGTAGCAATTTACCAACAAAGGACTGCAAAGTAGGTAACACGGAGGTAAACAAATCACAATTTAAATTTTTTTTTTTGTTTAAATCGGGTTTTGCACATGTTATGAGAAGGAAAATTCAGTCAACGTATTTGTTTGACCCCAAGGATACACTTAATGTTGAGAAACATTTAATTTAAAGTTTTGATTGTTCACTAGAAAACTCACCAGCACACCTTTAACTTGGGGTCTGGAATTGGATTGTAATGGGCATTTTTCATTCTTTAAGGCATTTTAAAGCCCAACTGAATAAATGTTGATGAAAAAAACAATGATGATCATGAGAAATGGATAATGGAAACAATAGTTACACCTCTAAATGCAATAGGCTACTTTTGTAGACAGCGCAGGCACCTTGAGTATTATGCAGGTAACAGACAGCTCGTGTGTAGATATTGAAAACTGCATATGCTTTCCATATTTACTATATTGCCTATGCACTGAATACACCATCTCCCCCTCTACTCCCCCACAGCTCCTCTACTCCCCCACCTCTCTGTCTCTGTGCCACTGTGCCAGTCACCCTGCTCTAGGGCTCTGGAGATATTTCAAACATAGCTGGGAAATCAATCTTACAGCAAACTGAAGGAAAACATCGAATGTCATTGAGCAATAAGTATGAAGCCTGTCAGAGGTGGAGCTGAGAGCTGGGCCTGCGGCGAGCTAGGCTTGCCAGTGTCCCAGTGAGAGGCCTCGTCAGCTGGGCCCCCTGCTTCTTCTCACACACACACACACACACACACACACACACACACACACACACACACACACACACACACACACACACACACACACACACACACACACACACACACTTGTACCTCTATCTTTGTGAGGACACTCAGTGACATAATGCATTCCCTAGCCCCTTAACCTAACCTCAACCATCACGAATAAATGTCTACCCTAACTCTAACCTAAACCTAATTCTAACCTGAACCCTAAAGCCAAGTCTTAACCCTCAAACACCCCTTTGAAACTGTGAGGACCTGCCAAAATGTCCTCACTTCCAAGGTCTAAAACTCAAACTCGTTCTCACAAAGATAGACGTACACACACACACACACACACACACACACACAGAGAGAGAGAGAAACAAACTTCTGACGGAAAAAATTAGAATGCAGTTTATGGTATAGGGTTTTCAGTTCACACCACTTCCACCACCTCTGTTTACTCTCTTTGGTATATAACTTTACCTTCCTTAAATATGATTCTCATAATTTATGTTTTTGGCCGGACTGCAACAGCAGAGCCAGCCCTATACACGCAAATGTCTGTCGCTGACTGACTGGGATGAAGTTAATCCATTGGTCGGCTGGCCGAGTGTTGGAGTTTCCCCGTTCGTCATTGCTCTTTCAAAATTAATTGGTGCAAACAGTTTCTATTATGACATCAGGGGGGCTTTTACAGGCAGTGTTGCCAACTTAGTGTCTTTGTCGCTACCACTATGCGTCTCATTCAATTGACCGCACAGCAGCTGACACAGAAATGAATGAGCTTCTTCTAACTTTCTCTTGGAGTGACCAGTTTACAATATAGCCAAAATCACAGCACAGCCGTTGTCTTTAACTTATGTGTCTGGTGATTTTGTCAGATGACGTCACAGTAATCAGGATTTTAGCAGTGCAGAGCAGAAGCTTGGAAATGGCTTGGAAGTGACTGCTGGTTAACATGTCGTCTTAATGGGCCACATTTCAGTCATTATTTCATACTTGTTCTGTTGACTGACAACAGAGACAGAAAAACATGTACAGTTAGGTATACAAGTAATAATTTTGCCTCTGTACACCACCACAATGGATTTGAAACGAAGCCATGAAGATAGTCCCTCATAGTCCTTTATTTTCCGAGGCTCAAAAGTAATTGGAAAAATATAAGGATTATTTTTAATATTTAGATGAAAATCCTTTGCAGTCAATGCCTGCCTGAAGTCTGGAACCCATGGACATCACCAAATGCTGAGTTTCTTCCCTTGAGATGCTTTGCCAGGCTTTTACTGCAGCTCCTTTAATTTACTGCTTGTTTGTGGGATTCTCTTCCCCCAGTTTTGTCTTCAGTAAGTAAAAGAATGCTCAGGTGGGCTGAGGTCAGGTGACTGACTTGGCCATTGAAGGATATTCCATTTCTCTGCCTTGAGAAGCTCTTGGGTTGCTTTCGCAGCATGTTTTGGTTCATTATCCATCGGTACTGTGAAGCATTGTCCTATCAGTTGTGCAGCATTTGGCTGAATCTGAGCAGATAGTAGAGTCCTATACACTTCAGAATTTATCTTGCTACTTTTATCAGCAGTCACATCATCCATAAACACAAGTGACCCAGTTCCATTGGCAGCCATTAATACCCATGCCATAACACTGCCTCCAACATGTTTGATAGGTGATGTGGTATGCTTTGGGTCATGAGCCATTTCTTTCCTTCTCCATACTCTTCTCTTCCAATCATTGTGGTACAGGTTCATCTAAGTTTCATCTCTCCAAAGAATCCTGTTCCAGAGCTGGGCAGGCTTTTTAGAGGTTTTCTAGCAAAGTCTAATCTGACCTTTCTGTTCATGAGTGTTACCAGTGGTTTGCACCTTGTGGTAAACCCTCTGTAATTACATTCTTAAATGCTTCTCTTGATTATAGACTTTGACAATGATACACCTACATCCTCGAAGGTGTTCTTGACCTTGCCAGATGTTGTGAATGGTTTTTCTTCACCAGGGAAGAATTCTGTGATCATCCACTTCAGTTGTCTTCCGTGGCCTACCAGGCATTTTGAAGCTCACCAGTTCATTCCTTCTTCTTAAGAATGAACCAAATTGTTGATTTGGCTACACATAAGTTTCTACCATCTGTCTGACAGTTCTGTTTTGTTTTATTTTGTCAGCCTAATGATGGCCTCCATCATTTGCATCAACACCTTTTCGGACCATATGTTGAGAGTTCCCATGAACAGCTACCAAATGCAGATTCAACATTTGGAATCAACTCCAGACCTATTATATGCTTAATTTGTCATGATATAACAAGGCAAATGGCCACACCTGGACATGAAACTGATCAATTGTCAAATTACTTTTGAGCCTATGAAAATGAGGGTCAATGTGTGAAAATGGCTTTAATTCCTAAATGGTTTATGCAATATTTTTGTTGAACCCGTTGAATTAAAGCTGAAAATCTACGCTTCAATCACATCTTGATGGCATAATTTCAAATCCATTGTGGAAGTGTACAGAGGCAAAATTACAAAGATCATGTCACTGTCCAAATACTTATGTACCTAACTGTAATTGAGAACAGTTTTATCTGGGATTCAGCTGTATTAAAATTAGTGTATAAGTGAGCACAGACGGTAGGAGAGAAGGAAAAAGATAAAAGGCTAAAACCGGTTGACACTAGGCAGAATGCAAATATGATGATCTGTTGACCTCATAAATATGCAAATTGGCGTTTTACGTCATGTAGGAATATTTAGCAACTTTTCAAGGAGGCTTTAGCTCCTTTCCACCGAAAGTAGTTGTCTACAGTGGTTCAACAACAATTTTCAACTACGTCCTCAATTTAGCACATTGTCCATACACGGTCCAGCCATTTACTAGGTTTTGTCCTAATCTTGTTTCTTTTTTTTTTTTTTAATGATTCACATTTGAAAATTAACTTGCTGGGCATTTAACAAAGGCCATAGAGAAAATTTAAACTCTAAATGTTAAAAAAGATAAACTGTACAATATTTCAGTTAGGGCTGCAATTAACAATTATTTTCATTAATGATTAATGTGCCAATTATTTTCTAGATGAATTGATTAATTATAAATTATAATGAATTTATTATCACAGAACAATAACAAAACAACAAACTGTAATAAACTTACAAAATTAGTGATTTAAGTTTATTTTACTTTTTGTGTAATGAGTTTTTTTATTATGTAAAGTTTAACAATGGAACATAGTTCATTGTTTGTTGTTGTAGTGTGATTATTTTAAATGCAATTCTACATAAATATATACTTTTGCAATATTGCGATAACTACTGCTATGAAAAAAAATTCTTAACATTGTGATACAGATTTCAGCCATATTGCTAACCCTCTAATGAATGTGGACGTCCTCTAGTATATGGTTCAGTGTTTTCCTTTACATCTAGAAGAGGCATGCAGGCAGTTACAGAAGGACAGAAATGGAAAACATAAGAGCGGAAGATGGATTTCAGCAGGCAGGAGGGGAAAGGGCAGGAGAAAGGGAGAGACCGGGCCCAGACAGACAAGTGAAGGGAAGCAGAAGTTGATGAAACAAGATGTCACTGCTGATGGGTCATTACACCCAAGTAAGCATGGGACACTAGCTGGGCGTACACCGACCCCCCTCTCTTTGTTTCCCTCTCTGACAAGGAACTACAAAATGTGCTATTGCCTTAGTTTCTCACTATTACTTTCGAGGCTCGTTGGGGATTAGTCTCACGCTACAACAAATCACTGCAGCTCAGTGTCGCAGCACTCCTAATTGGCCCTCCTATATCCACATACACGTGTTTACATCTCCAGGTCAATTGAATTAGGTCTGATAATGAGCCTTGGTACTGAATATCTAACGCAGCTGAGCACATTGGGGCATAAACCGGCACAAATCAGGTGAATCCAGTTAAGAGTGTTTACACTTTCCAGCACATGCATCCAGTATTTGTCTCACAGTCCCATCCTGCAATCTTCTTGTTGCTCATTATCATGAGTCCAAGTCTGCATGAAGATCAGGGCAATGGTGTCCATGATGCCACATCAACGTGTCGAGGATATGAGATCAAAAAGCGACAGTAATCTACAAATCCCTAGTGTGAGAGTTTAATAGTAAAGCTCAACCATTATTGGTTTTAAAGCTTACTCATTATTTGGTGACTATGCCCACAATGTCCATATCACACAGCCACTGACCACATCTGAAATAGCCCAATTAGGACTTGGGGATGGAGGAGGATGAGATGTTAATGTTTGATAGAACTTTAGATGCTATTCTTCAAAAAAGGGTGTCTGGGATCAAGTGTTTGAAGGATGAATTAGTGATCTGCCAGTGATTTAGAGCAATAATGAAGTGTTTGTTTCTATTGATGAATGGGGGAGCCTGGATAAGTGCTGTGATGTGAATATGACAGAGTAGGAATAAGGATTTGATGGTCCTTAGGCTGTTCAGCGGCAGCGAACAGAGAGGTCATCGTTTAAGTAACAGCACTGGAACAGACAGAGCCACTCAACTGCAAAATGTAAGGTTTTATGTGTGCTCACTTTCCTGTATCAGTTGCTCATATATTTTTCTTATTGCACTATATAGTGCACAGAATAGTAGCAAAATGTACTAAAATAAAAGTTCACCAACAGTTTTATTTACTTACTTTACTATGTAATTAGTTGGACGACATAATATGTCTAATATGTCAAAAATGTGTCAGTCGTAGATGCAAATATATTATGTTCAATATATTATTTGAGTTTTCCACATCACACATGAGCCAACAAGTATTATTTTGGCAAAATAAAACCATTAGTGCATGCAAACATTCTGAACCAATTTCTCACCTGGGCCTCACCATCTCAATCAATCAAATAAAAAATGCCAAACTAATGAAGTCAGTTTCGAGTAAGAGTTTCAGATTTTCACACATGAAAAGGGGAGCGGCCTAGAGGGACCTCACATCAGCCTCCATGTGTGTATTTAGAGTGGAACTAAAACCTGGCCTGCAAACCAACACATTTTGGCTCCATTGGGACACACATAAATGACAATAACAACCAAATTAACCATGCACATGCAGGCATCAGCATGTTGAGCTGATAGTGGTGAGCCGTGGGCTCAGTCAGTGGCCCCAGGTCCACTCTGGTCCACTGATTCGAGGGACTACGACGAACCATCGTGCAGCCAGGATTCTGTACTGAGAAATTAGACTGGGGTGTGAAAGTGGAAAAACCAACTAAGCATGAGGTTGAAATACTGTATCACGCTCTCTCGCCCGTCGCATTCATGCGCCTCAACACTGTCAAACACTGTCAAGAAAATTGACCACGATCAGGAGTATCTTGGTTTCTCTGTTGTAACTAATGTGCCATCTTTGGCTCTAGCGTGTTGAAATATTGTCTCCCTTATCTCTAACCTGATTTATTAAACCATGCAAATACCACATATCAGCCAAGATATACTCGAAAAGAAAGAATTAAGTTTTTTTTTTTTTTTTTTTAAACAGGGACAAACTTATGTTCTAACTTTTTTTGAGTATTTTCATGTTACTTCAAGGCACCAAATGTCAAGAGAGTGCAACTAATTAAATAACAACAACCTCCTGCAGTGCCGCTGTAAGAGGTAACTTTTTAACTTCCTCTCAGGTGTATTCCTCTTTATTACTTTGTGTCATTTTTACATTTACTTTGACAATTTACAACTGAGGATCCCTGAGCTATATTCTCTCTGAAATCCTGCTTTGACACTCAACAGGCTGCTGCCTTCACGCTGGCAGCTCTAATAGCATTCTATCCACAGAGACCACACCAACACTCCTTGATCCACACGCACGTACGCACGTACACACACACACAAACACACTATGACATAGCTGAAACCTCTCTGAAACAGTGGTAACTGATTTCTCTCTTTCTCCCCTTCTCTCGTAGTCTCTCGTGTACAGCACAGAGATCATAAATGCATTAAAATAACATTTGCACAGGCATGCATGTCAGAGAGGTCACAAGTGATTTAAAGAGCAAAAAAACACAAAAAAAACATGAATGACCACCAAAGAACTTTTTCTTTTTCTTGCTCAAAACAAAACACATTATAAATAGCAAACAAGACACACAAATTGACACCTCTCCCTCTTACCTGAACCTTTTGGGCCTTGTTTGTCACACACACACACACACACACACACACACACACGTCACAGAGCAGCTGAAGTAGTCAACATGGGCTGGCAGCGGGCTGGGTCTACAGCAGTCTCACCACACCAGTCCTAGTTATACTCTGCCTGTTTGAGGTACACTGATTACTGATATTACGCACACACACAAATACACACACTCTACCTTCACTGCAGGGTATGTGTAAACGCACCATGCAGAAGCAGGTCGCTGCATTAACCACAAGCATATGCTAGCAAGGAGTCTTACTATGATCTTGCACACAGCACTCCACTAGACTGGGCTTCAGCACGCTACACTAGCCTGTATTCCACTGCATTACATTGGGCATTGTGGGCTAATGCTAGCTGAAGCACCTCCACGGCGTAACAAGTGCAGGGCCTCGCTAGCAGGATGCTAGGCTAGGCTAAAGCATATCAGGGCCTCCTGCAGTCATTGGTGTGAGAGCCCATTTTCACAGTTCACACCCGACCTGCTAATGGCTCATCATTCATTCACGCTCGCTGTTGATTGTGCAGGCAGGAGGTTGGCCAATCGTACAGTTCGCTAATGTACCGTACATAGTGAGGATAATCGGTGAGAGCAATAAGCATGCTAATGTTCTGTTGGCCATGAAAACTGTGGTCTGGTAATGTGGGAACACTTGAGAGCAGGGTCATCGAGTTGTGCTCTGGGTGGGAGCTGCAGGGTGGGACAGTAATGGACATTAAGAGCTGATCAAAACACACATCTGTTCAACTTTCAATCAGAGGCACAGTATTGAAAAGTGAACATCTCCGTGTTCAGAATATAATATACAATTTTAAGTTTCTACCAAGTCTGTAGTTTCCACTACTGGAGTTCAAATGAATTGTCAGTGATAATTGGTGCAGATGATACTGCTTTACAGTGGCTGTCCTGATTTATTACACAAAGGCAGGAACTTGAAGTCTCCTTCAGTTTCTGAAATTCCGAGTGTCTACAGTCACTGAAGGAGAGAGACCTTTAACTCAGAGTAAATGTTGAAAACATGTATGCATGTATTCCAGCTTAATCTATTTAAACTTGAAATTTTTTCGAGGAGATTGATCTCTGAAAGCTTCCGTGTTAAAGATCACACTTTTGCCTGTAAAAACACACTGAAGATAAAACTGTAGCATGACACTTCTATCACCTTTGCATCATTGTCAACTTTGGCTATCAACATATAGGAGGATAGTATATCCAGCATAATTTATTAGTTGTGTCACTTCTGATACAGTAATAAATATTCAAGCAATTTATTGCAATAACTCCACTGATCATTTTTTCACTTAGAGAAACGATTTGTGTACATGATTAGACAGACACATATAAAGCCAAAAATAATTACACCCACATATTTTAACACTTGTTGCAAACTGAAAAAAGGCTTTTCGCAAAATCTGTTGGTAAATAATCTCTTCTGAGAATCTCTGGTCCATGTAAAAAAATGAGTAATGATGATGAGGGTCCATAACGATGAAGCAGCTATTACTAGAACTGGCATTGGACGCTGTGATGTAAGGAACATAGTGAATTTTAACTTGCTGCACAGGCTGCCCGGACATAGAATCAACTGACTGAGAAACTGAACTCAGAAAATCCCATGCCACAGGCGACAGGATGCAGGCAGTGATCACAAATTATCCTTTTTTTTCACCTTTGTTTAAACTTTGCTCGCATAGTATTTGAAACTGGAAAGCATTCTACCTGTCATGGTTGCAGGTATGCTACGCTGTGTCAGTTCAGTTCACAGAAGGCCCAGCAGCCCCAGTGGTCAAAAATACATGATCTCTCAGCATTTCACTCTCCTCCGTGCTCTATTACAGGAATGAACAACCATGGAGGGCAGAGAGTATTGAGGTTTTCATTTTAACCACCACACCAGCTGATTTGCTGATTAGCATAACTTGAAGCAGAGAGGAGGAAGTGATGAGTGAAATCAGCTAACGTAGCTTAGTGAAAACTCACAGACTCTTGGCCCTCTATGGGACATGCTTATTTGAGCTGTATCATCTCAATTATCTGGGCCCAAAATACACATTTCAAATGCAACAAAGAGACTCCACAACAGTTTGGGGCTCTTCTTCACTTCACATCTATTTTTGGCTCATATAAATAGTTTTAATTTAATCATAAACTAAACCTCCTTTGTGTCTTTGTGACTGCTACAATGTTTTGAGGTGAAGTCCTTAATTGTAATGTAATTTGGTCTAAAAGAGATGTATTTTTTTAACCTGTTAAATGTCTTTATTCCAATGCAAATGAGTTACTTGTTGAGAAAAGCCCTGCTAAAATCACCAAAGTTTTTGCGTAGTTAGAAGAATGAATCTTTCTGTTGTGACAGACACTCAAGCTAATCTATGACATTTAGTAAACTGATTATCTTACTAATTAGCGAACAGAGGGGCAGGGGAACTAAGTCTGAAGGAAGAAAAAACCCTCATGAATAAAACCCTTCATATATTAAGGCAGATTGCCTCAGGCAGTATTGGGCTGTTCACAGTAAAAACACATTTCATTCCCTATAATTAACATCATTTTATACAGAGAAATACTGCACACATTCTCCACAGTTTCCTCGCTCTCACTGTATTTAGAAATTCTAATTGACATTAAGCCTGTATCGGTTTAGCATTTTCTGTGTCAGTAAAGAGCTGTGAGGCGTGCTGATGTGAAACATGTTGCATCTGCCTCCCTCACAGGTTTTTCACAGTGCATTAGGAGAACCTTGTAGAATCAGTCTTTGAGATCACACCGCATTTTCTGTGTGACTTCACATCCTTACCCTGTGGATGAGCTCGACTCTGCTACCCTGTCCATCTGGATATCCCAGCTCATCCCAGAAAGTCCAGTTCTGCCAAACATGACAAACTTCCTCAACTAGATCGGATCATAGCATGAGAGGGAGTGTGCAGCCACAGCCTCAAACTGAAATGCTCTCCAGGCTAAAAAGAGAGTGATAAAGATAGTGCCAAGGAAGCATAATTAATGTTCTTAATTGGGCCTTTCCTTACAGTGGCAAATGATAGTCCTCTCATGGTCAGCCATGGCTCCGGGGCCACTGCCATGCGCTGTCAATGATGTCTGTCCTGTGCTTGTCTGATCTCATACATTTGCTGGCCTTTTCTAGCAAGACTACGTCTCAGACAACATTCAGCTGTAGTCGTACGAGTAGATGCTCACAAACATCATCCAGCTGAGAAAATCCTTGCTTCTTTTTAGACAAAACATGGTTTCCATACTTCTCAAGCAGGTACCATTTCACCTCATCCCCTTCATGTTTTAAGATGATCTATTCCTCCTGCTGAATGATGAACTGGGTCGTAACAAGTGCCCTCTGTGTCCCTTCTGATTGAGCCTTTGTCCACTACAAGATGGATTTAACCTCCTGAACCTGCTCTCCCCCAGAGGTCTTACTTACAAGCACTCTCCTCCTCCCCCTGACCCATGGCTTAGTGACATTGGATGGGCAACGGGGTGTAAATCCATTGCTCTTACAGACCCATGCCACAGTTAAGTCAGGTGTGACACAAAAGCCTGTTTGGCACGAAAAATGCATAGTATATCCACTTGCGCTGAGAGTGTGCATGCACAAAGTGTTGCAAAGATTTGTTTTGAAGTTTCTAGTGTTGTAGAAGTTAAAAGAATAAATAAATTTAACTTGGGGCATCCTGGATTCTTGCTTTGATTCCAGCTATAGACCTTTGTTGCATGTCACACCACACTTTCTCTCCCCACATTTCCTGTCTCCATCTATACGTTCAATTATCAGATAAGGGCAATAATCCCCCTTGAAAAGTTTATATTAAAAATAATAATAATAATAAAATAAATGAAAATGTGCGGTTCATATATTATAAGTCCTGCAGAAAGCTATCAAATTTTAAGTTTCCAGCCGTTATTTATATTGAATAGTATGGATTTATATTTACTGAGAAATACTGTATCTTATATGACAGCATTTATTTAAGTGAGAAAAAAATGTCAATAACCTCTTGGAAAATCACAAAAAACAACCAGAAATTCTAAGTCAGGGGAAAAAGAATTTAGTTGACTTCATAGTTCACCGTACTGTGTCTTTTGGGAAACTTCAGACCAGCAGGGGTCAGTAGTGCACTGCTATCAAAGGCTCTTATCACCAGCTGAAAGGGCTTGCTCTCACAAACCAGCTGCACCAAGCCTTTACATAGGCTGCACTAATTATTTAGGATAATTATTCAGAACAAATCAAATATTTTTACATATTTGTCTATATTCTACATACAGTGGACAGTGGTGCTATATTTTGACTAAAGATCTGTTGAAATTTTGCAAAATAAATAAGACACTTATAATTAAAAATAATTATTTTCACGGTCATGGCTCCTATTAAATGTGGATGAGGGCCAGTAACTCATGGACAGCCATGGAGTGGAGAGCTCTCATTTTTAAATCATAATGAACGTAGAGTTAGAGTAAGAGGATGAGATATCGCTGATGCACAAAGGTAAAGACAGACGTTACCTTGTAATTAAAGGTTAATTTAATCAGCATGTATAATATTCACCTCAGTGAATTCGGATATCTCGTGACATTCTGGCCTAAATCTAAATTTACTTCACTTCTACATCTAATTAGATACCATTAGAGTGCAATGTCTAACTTTCTCTTTTTGCTGACAATTTTAAAAATATCAATAAATAGATAAAAATGAGACAGGAGCACCGACTTTAAATAATCCCTTCATGCTTTGGTAAATAAAGGCCATATAACTGCATGTGCACACAAATCAGTGTGCTGATATGCCATGTTTCTTGGCTTCCATGGTCAGAGCGATGGGGTGGCAGCTCAGTGTCCAACACAGGGAGAGACTGACACACTTTCTCTCTGTGTTTTCACCCTCAGGCAGAGAGCTAATTAAGGAGGGGCTCTGGTTTTATTTACTGTCAGCTCCTGGCCCCTGGGTGTGTATGTGTGTGTGTTCGTGTGTGTGTGTGTGTATGTGTGTTGTGAGCCGGACTGATTTTTCCCTATCTGAGACCATTCTAAGTCACACCAGTTTAGCTGGGCCCTCTCCATTTTGCCCACATTCAGCCAGCGGCACTATGATAGTGGTAATGCTGACCGTTATCCATTAGCTAAAGCCTCTCTTAGAAGGGTATCGGCAAAGCGATGCAGGGAGGTGCTGGGCATGGAAGCCAGTGCTGCAGGGAGAAATTTAATTACTATGTCCTCAATATGATACAGATATCATAGATATATCAGAGATGAGATGTGAAGATTCACTGTGCATCAGAGGTATTACGATGAAATCTGATGGTGATCATTCCATCATCTTCTATCATAATTCACTGAATGTACAGTACATAACATTAGGTATATTTTTGAAATATTCTAAATAATCCAGCTGCTTTTACACAGCCCACCCGATGGCTTTAATTATTAAACAAAACCTCTCCGTTTTGTCTGTATCACATTATTTATCATTTATAGTTTTACCATAACTGGGGAAATTGGGGAGTTAAAATGTCCTTATCAACCTCATCAGTGGACTTCCTGAATTGTGCCTAATTTACTTTTAAGTCAGTGCATGTCTAAAATACTTTATCACCATGAATATGTTGTATTTTAGATTCAGATTCAGTCATAATTTGGTCTTTTTGAACTGTCCTTTCATTGACTCATATGGAGTACAAGTAATATATACAGTACAATAATGACAAAACAATGGCACCAAGCAGGAATGAGGTGCAACAACAACCATCTAAATTATATGTAACTTTTGGCTTATCCAGTTGAGAAAACAAAATTAACTTAAAATCCCCCCTCCGCTCAAAGATGGGTTTTGCTTATTCATACTTCACTTGGATGTTGAAACTTTACTGTGCTGAATTATTGAATGCGCAGTGTTGGACTGTTTTCACATTCATCTGCTGAAGGGGGAGAATTTCTCTGTGCCCACCTTAAACCTAAGTTTACCACGTGAACATACGAGTGGGATTTTGTGACATCACAACCAGTTTGGGAGCCAATCGTGGTCCGAAATGCAACTTACACGGGTTTGATGTGAAAACCGGAAAACCCCAGCACACATATATACGGAAAATGGACTTTAAAGTAAAGAAGAAGACACCTTGAAGATGCTGGAGAGAAGGAGTAGACATATGCCATAATTAATTTCAACTTGTTCATTTTTTTTGCAGAAAAACAACAACAGACACAAAGTATTACACAATGGAGAGTTTTTTATATACCTTAAAGCGTGTCTGGAGAGGATCTTTAAACGTGGTGGATGGTTTAAATAGTACTTGGGCAGGTCATCTTCTCTGTTTTGCTTTCCTTCTTACATTTTAAACATAGTTTGATACAGGACTGGTAGACAGTTGTCATTACAAATTTATAGACCCTCTAATTCTGATATTCTTAGAACAGTACGTGCTAGTCTCTTGAACTTTGCTTGAATATACAGCCACTTATAAAGAATACCCACTGTCTGTGTTGACTGTAGATGGTCATTTGTAGTTAAACTGACAGTGGACATCCTCCCAACATCCGCTGATGTTGATCAAACAGAGCCTGCAGTCCCCCACTGGCCCCAAGCTGATTCAAACAGTACCTCAGCAGGACTCTCTTTACAGGTTTCCACTACAGCACCATTTGTTGGTGACAGCGCCACTGCAGAGGTGACACACCACAGTGACAGTGGAAGCGCCCCCTCCACCCACTCCACCACCATCCACTCACCCAGCGGTGGTGCCCCAGTGAGCCCTGTACCTCGCCCACGTCAGTCAATAAACCACAGGCGGCCACACACGCACACGCACGCACGCACGCGCACACACACAGACACAGACACACAGACACACACACACACACACACACACACACACACACACCATCGACATCCTGGAAATGTTTAGGGGAATGACGGAGAATGAAAGTAAGTGAAAGAAAGGAAGTGGATGGAGGAAGTGTTACACTGGTATCTGAACATCAAGCACAGCGAGGAGAACTCTCATTATCTGCTGTTGTGTCTGACAGCGACAGTGTTGTAGCGGTTATAGGGAGTTGATGACCCAAGTGACCCGGAAAGCAAGGCGTAGCCCACGCAGCTGTGGTCACCGTGGTGATCTCACACAGTGTAATTAATGCACACAATCAGAGGTGTCTGCGTACATGTGTGTGTGAATACGCATGCAGGGGTTTGCCTGCTTATTACAACCAAACAGTGAGTTACAATCTGACAACAGAGAGCTCTGGGTAATTTCCCATCATGCCTCATCAGGAACAGCGGGGAGCCAAGAGCCTCACCACATCAGCTCACACTCGGACCTGGGTAGAAAATTACCATCATTAAACAGCAATGTGCGAGAGAGAGAAAGAGGGAGCCAAAAAAAGAGAGCCCATGCTAGACAATGGGATAGTCGGAGACAGGCAGAATGGAAGCTAGACACTTCATACAAAATCAGACAGTCAGATGAAAGAAAAGAAGGAGATTGGCAGGGTCGGGCTTAAGTAAATGCCAAAATCATGATGCTGAATTGATCGAGGAAAACTCAAGCTCTCAGTATCTGTAGTTCTCAAAAGATAAATCTATAATACAATTCCACTGTGACAAAAAAAAAAAAACACAGAACAGAGCTTGACCAGTTTTCTGGTCTTTCTTCCTCTGTCTGTGTTTTCCTCGCTCTCATTAGTGAGTAGCTGTGATTGTATTGGATTGAACGGTGACTCTGTATCGATCCGGGCAACCCTCTGAGGACTAATGTAATCAGTGCCCTCTGCCTGTGCAGGCTGAGAGGCAGGTGGTGGAGGGCGAGATTAGAAGTGAGACAGGTGGGAGAATAGGCAGGAGTCAAGCACTGAGGATCCTTTATACATGACATATATTCACAGTTTGTACATGGTATTTTGCAAGGTTAAGACTTGAGGGGGAACGCAGAAAAGACGACAGCTTTTATGTAGAAAACATAAAAATCGGAGGAAAATTCACATTCTTTTCATTTTGTTGGTGGTTAAACAGAGTGAAAGCACTACTTGAGGCAAACAGAGGCAGTCTCCCGCTTGTCAAATTGCAATCTTTGTTTCATTACTGAAATGCTCACAGCATGATAGATAAAAGCTCTTCGGTGGAGCTCTAAGTTGAATACCAATCTCTGATGTCTCATCTCAAGTCTGCTTAAAGTAACGTCCATGTTTGAGTGGAATCTGTGAGGAGATATTAAAGTAGTGGTGCACCACTTAAAGATACAGTATCTGTAAAATCACAACCACACTGTGAGCTGAGGCAATTCTGGTTGTTCTTGGAGGGACGCAATGTTTCCCGACAGTCTGAAGTCCTGCAGCTCCCTGGCCATCTTGACAGCTCCACTAGGGCCATGGCTCTTCTTAGATCCTTCTGTCTTCCTATATTTTTGTGTTTACCCTCCTATCCTCTGCCACTACTTTCGGTGTCCCTGCACATATGTCTGCAGCTTGCTGTTACCCACCTTGACTCCCTCTTGCTTTTTTCCCCCTTTCCAATTCCACAGTGCTCTTTTATTTTCTCCTCTGTCTCTCCCCTGTTCCTATAGTTGAAAATCGCAAAAACAGCATCACTTGATCACTTGAGTGAGTGTTCACCTGGATGCTCTGCTGGCTGGAGATGAGAGGAATAAAGAGATAAAAAAAAAAACAAATGAGATGGAAAATAAACAGAGGGAAGAGAGAGACCCAGGAGGAGAGATGGACATATGCAGAACAGAATTTATGTTCTGTTGAGGAGCAGTCGTACTTCACCCAGCACCCCAAGCTCTTCTATAACTCATACTGTATCTTTACTAAAAGCACACACACACACACACACACACACACACACACACACACACACACACACGCACATTCCCCATGTAAAGGCCTACACAGATGCGCTCTTGGTGAGGAGGAGAGAGAGAGTCTTTGCATGGATGACCCAGTTGGGTTTGTGCCAGTTCTGGAAGAGCCTGGAGCCAAAGTGTAGACCACACACACACGCACACACGCACATTCACACATACACACACGCTCACACGCACATTCACACATACACACACACACACACACACACACACACCATCTGGTCCCGTGCCTTTTAATAACTGAAACAAGGCCCAAGATGTAGGCAGCATGGTGCATGGTTTCCCATCAGCCTGGCAGCGAGAGAGCAGTAAGTAACAATAGCAACAATAGCCCTGAGAACAGTAAATACACAGAGCATTACAGGTGTAGATGGAAACACATGGCAGTGGATAAGACAGTTGATAAGGCCTTTGTTTGCAGAAAATTGGAGAATTTGTTGAAGGGGCGTATGCTTCCTGGGTTTCAACTCACAGGATGTTCAGAAAGATGCAGCCGTACCCAGCATAAATTCTTTCTCTTCCTTTGCTCTCCCCCTCTCTTTTCTTCCACTCTGTCTTTCTCCCCTGCTGCGTACAGGAGTCAGTCTGACTTTTGATCCTGACATCTGCGTCTTGCAGGAATGTCTGTGTGCTCTCTCTGCCCTCTGATGTAGCTCCAGGAACTAATGGAATGTGAAAGAGACAGACGGGCTTCTCGTCTGAAAAATACTGCCCTCTCTCCGTACACGTGTGTATATATGTGTGTGTGTGTGTATATGTGTGTATATGTGTGTGTGTGTGTGTGTGTGTGTGTGTGTGTGTGTGTGTGTGTGTGTGTGTGTGTGTGTGTGTGTGTGTGTGTGTATGTGTGTGTGCGTTTATGTATGTGTGAGTTGAGAGGGCATTCTTGCTCCCACACATATCTTCTGTCTGCATCAATCCAGCCTTTTACGTAGCACCCCCCCCACCCAAAAAAAATGAAATGAAATGAAAAAGGGTGAGACCTGGGAGACAAGCAGATGATAAATGAATTGAACACCTCAATTCATGTTTTCGCACATGGCAATATGGAGCGTAATTTTCGATCAGCTAACCTCTGAGCTGTAGTGTATGGGTTAATCCCACAACTCTTTCACTTTCTCTCCCTCTCTCTCTCTCCCTCATTCTGCGGAGAGAGTTTGAAGGTCTAAAAGGGTGTTTACAATTCACTAATCTGACTTCAAAACCAGCTTAACTCTGGGAGACATCAAAGGTGCGCGCGTGATGGCCCCACTGATCCCAGTAAGGGGGGGATGTATGATAGACTGGAAACCTAGTGAGAAGGGGAGGGGGAAGAAAAAGGAACAAGAGGAAACTAGATATTTCTGAGATCTTGTGATGACTGTCTCACTTGATCCAAAAAACTTTTCCAGACTTATGATAAGGCTTATAAATTAAAAGCATTTCATGGGGCTGATGGGTTCTGGATCAATCATGCCAATAAAATAATCAATAGAATGACACATAATATTCAAATAAAAAGATTTGTAAGCTTTGTGACTCACCTTTCAAAGTCAAGCTTTAAATTGTTTGTACCCCAATAATGAATGCATCCATCTGGGTTTATCATCTTCATCAAAATCACTCATGATGAAAGGGCAGCTAAAGAATTAGCCTGTGCTTTTCATAAACATATTCATTACGAATTGATAGCTGGATTTTCAAATACAGTTCCAGGAAGTGGACAGGGAAGTCTTTGTCCTGGTGAGGCTAACTAATGATGAACAGCTCATTTAAACAAGACTTGCATGAATATCCGCACAGGAGAAAATGCAGGCAAGGTAAAATTAGCCAGTAATAAATGAACATTGTGGAGATACATCTGGCATTAATTGTCATCCAAAGGTCACGGTTCATTAAATTACCATTAAAGAGTTTGACAAAATATATTTGGTGCTCACTGAAGTATGCTGGCTTTGTGAAGTAAAATGTATAAATAACTGTAATAACTATAGCTGTGTTTCTAAGACCTATTAATATAAGATGGAGAGGAGAAGGCTATTCTGCAGGGACATTATCAAGGGATTCGCACTATTAACAGATGTATTTTTCCTCCTCTTTGAACACGTAGAAATAATGCAAATTATAATAAATTGTCATGTAATGAATAGTCAGGCCAAAAATGAGGACAGTATGATTTGATGGAGATGAACTGATCACAGTCCTATTAGTTATTCAGTATGTGTGCTGAATACATCTGCAAAGTTCTTTTGTGATTTCAAGTTTGTCCCACATTTCTATTGAGCTATCAGGGATGGACATGCGAGACTGCCCCAAGCAAACATCTGCTCGCACATGTACACATATGTATAAACATACAGAGGCTGACATACATGCCCACGCTGGACCCGTTAGAGCCCAAACACTTAAACAAAAGAGAAAAAAAAAAAAACAAGGACATAAAATGCAAAAAAGAGTGCATAGTAGGCGTACATTTGATTAAGACTAGGAGGAAAACAAGGAGAACGGAAAGAGAAAGAGAGAATGTGTGTGTGTGTGTGTGTGTGTGTGTGTGTGTGTGTGTGTGTGTGTGTGTGTGTGTGTTAGAGGGAGGCAGAGCAACATGAGACAGAGAGACTCGGGTGGACAGACACTGATTCCCCCAGGTGCATGTTGGGTAAGTCTTCAATAATCTGGAGTGACAAGGAACAGAAGGAGCCGATTTCTCCTCATGTCATATCCTCTTTCTCTTCTCGCTTCCTGCTTCTTGTCAACAGGACTTTAAACTGGTGTTTGTTAAATTGGATGTCAGGGTCAACAGAGGACTTTGTTACATCGAATACTTGTCTATTTGTGTGCACGTGTTAGCCTGCATGTGCATAAATGTGTGTGTGTGTGTGTGTGTGTGTGTGTGTGTGTGTGTGTGTGTGTGTGTGTGTGTGTGTGTTCAGTGTCGTTGTTTAAATGTGGTAACATGTTGTCTCTTGCTATTAGAGGGCCTGGGTCAGAGAATAAAAAACTGCTGAAATACCTTAACTTGAGAAATTCCAAGACCCAACTCTGATATGTAAAGTTACAATATAACAACACATGCAATTCAATTACAAAGCCTCCATCACACTGATTCACCGAGCTCACAACCACAGCAGAATCCCCGCTGTACTGGATGGCAAAGCCCCGGGGCCTCCCCTGTTCAGCCATGACACTGTAGCAGGTCTACCCTGCCTTTCCAGGAAGCCTCAGATGAGTAGGAAGCCCCTGGACATCTCTGCTAATCACTCATCCCTAAACAAGCACTTTCTAAATGACCTTAGAGAGAAGGAAACAAGAGACAGACAAACCACGCAGCCAAACAAGGGCCCCAGGCCTCTAACCAATTTAAATCCCAATTAGATTTTTCAGATAGTCTCAAGAGGTGAGTGTGTGTCCGTATATGTTTGTGCATGCTTGTGCGTATGTTTGCGTGCATGTGTGCGTATTGTCAGATAACCAGCTTTTCTGTATAAACAACAAAGGTCATTCCCTGTCTGAGTCGGTGTATGTTATTGTTCCGATTAGTGTGTGTGATTTTGTTTTGACTGTTATTGTTACAAATGTAGAAGCAGCTGACCTTTGAATGTAAAAAATAGAGGATCATATTATTGTCATTGTCAGAGGATTTTTGAAATTTCTTATCTTTCTAACAAAAATGTATACTGGTAATAACAACATGTAAAATAATAGGTCAGAGGTTATGCGCACACACACACGCACAAATACGTCAAGCGTCTAAATCGTTAACTACTGTAGCTCCCCACATCTCTTCTCAGGATGTTACCTCAATGCAAATGACATACAGAATAAATAGCTACACCAGATTTGCTGTGGTACACGGCGTCAAGCTGGGTTGCATAAAATAATACAAGGCAAAACAGGCAAACTCATCAGCTTTTCTTTCCATCTGTGCTCCCTTACTTACATTCTGCGCGCTGAAACACTTCACAGCCTTCAGCTCCCATCACAGAAAAGATGAAATTGGTTTCAGTTTTTCAGAATTTTATCAATCTAAATATACAGAATAAGAGAATGATGTCAGGTATTATGTGTTTGAACACTTCAACCCAGTCTTTCAGATTCAAATCACAAGCTATATAAAGTGTAGAATGAGTTTCAAATGTATTGGATGCATCAAATGCAGACTTCCTAATTTGTTATTCCGTATGTATTATGTATTATGTCATGCATTAATGAAAGCCAATTTCCACATTGTAGACAGCAACGCTTTAGACTATTTATTATATTTTCATGTTGTTTATGGTAACAGCTGCTAGAAAAATCCATTGGCCTATTAATACCTTTAGAAACATAAACAAAAGCACAAACGTACACTAACAAACACACACCAGATGGCCACCCCCCCCCCTCACCTCTTACATTAGGGTCCCCGTGGCAACAGGTCAAAACAGGTCCCACCTGAACGGGGCATTTGTGGTTCACAGGTGAGCCCTCTCTCTTCCTCTGCTTCGTCTTTTCTTTATAGTTATGTCCCGCGTCTCTGTCTCTCTGACAGCAAATGAGAGCAGGTCAGCATGTGCTGGGTTACTTCTGCAGGCCAGATGGGATTCAATGGAGATAACATTCGGTAGATGACCCACCTGATGTAACCATAACGGAGCCAGAGATGCCTTTTCCTATCCTTTTGATAACCACATCAGAGAGGTGAACACACCAATGCACACATGCATAAATAAAGCCTCGGCCTCATATTGATGATATACTGTAGCATTAAAACTCTGAAATGGAAGCTGCTCAACTATTCAGTGGAGCACTGTCCTTTGCCATCAACTGTAGCTAAATGAATGAGAATTTAGACATAGCCGTCTGCTCTCGCCTCATTCCTCCCCACGCCTCTAGGTGGTAGTATTGTCATTTCAACCTCTTGAACCAGTCTCTCCATGTTTCAGCTTTCACAACTCGACAAAAAATCTCCACTCCTCATCCACAGTAGAGTACTATGACTGCCGCTAAAAGCTGATCATCCGCCTTGCACTCTCTCAAGGCTGCACAAAATATTCACTTCTATATAAAATATTCCATCTCGCAGAAGTTGCCACAGGGCCATTCTGTGTGCATTTGATCCTCCATCAAAGCTTATGTTGTTGTCATTTGTTCAGAAAAATCTATATTTGCACAAAATCGACAACTTAACTTCCACTGGACTTTACATTAACAGAGCAGCATCTTTTTACCAATGTTATAGAGATTTATTACCAATGACTGTTTGAATGAAATATCCATCTGACCAGGTGGGCTGAAAAAAAAAAAAAAAAATTCTCTCTTTCCATTAAATCTAAATGTGAAAAATCATTTTCAATTGTTCAAGAGGACAAAGCAGTTACTGTACATGACACAAAGGTGAAGTCACCATGGTGCCGAGGGCAATAAAAGCAGCATCATCACAACCATGAAGACATCTACACTGGAGCATTTTTATCAGGCTTCAGCGTCCCGTGTGCGCAGCTCTCTCTTATGTTATATGGAGCAAGGTGTTTTGGTGTGGGGCCGGTGGGAGCTTTTACGTGCGGCGCAGCGGTTGTTCCGACACTGAGAGTCAGCAAGAAAGAGAGGCAATAACAGCCGCATGATGTCTACAAGTGAGCATCACACAATTAGACTCATTATTGTATCCTAGAGATGAGAGAAGTGCAACGCGGGCACTCCCCTGCTGTGACTTGGCACCCTTTGGAGACAGTGAATCGTGTACACATGTACACATTTCCCACAACAATATACCAGAAGCACTTCAAACAGCCGGCCCCAGTCATAAGCTCTTCATCAAGCCAAGCAAACAATTTACATTTGTCAGTCACTGGCAAATTGCATCTAACTATCTGGCCAACTCACCTATTCACACAGATACAGGTTTCTTAACTGCAGGCCCATTTTCCATCCTGTGATGTGAGCAGCGTGTCCTGCATCAGTCCTGAGAACACTCTGGTTTTAATTCTCCAAAAGGATATTTCTCCATGTTTGCAGGCCTCAATAACATGCATATGGTTGACAGTGTAGTACATACAAAGAAACTGTCGCTTAAACTAGCAGTCACCTTTAATACTGTAGTTTGGGTATTTATACACACAGGCTACAAGACACCTCCTTGGGCTTTTGATTTTCCCTCCTTCCTTGGCTGCAGGACCGTGGGTGCACCTGGTCTCCCCAGCAGAGTGCTGGTCCGACAGCTAACACTGCACTATGTCACGGTGTGCACTGATTGTCTTATCTGCCCATTTATCACAGTTGAATTGGAACCAGCCTTGCGGGCAAGGTTGGTTCCAATTCAACTGTGATTTCAGACTTTGTCCGGGTGACTTGGGATGCATGATGCTGCAATTGTTGAGCTTTCAGAAATGGAGGTTCCATTGCAAATGTATTCGGGGTTATTTTAACATACCGAGATACTTTGTGTGTTTCATGACTGTATTTCACTGGCCTGAGATAATACAGTAATGGCAATTACCCTGCCACTAAGGCATGGTGGGGTTACTGTTACACATATTAGCCTACATGCACAACGTCTTGTACGCCTGCTATTCCTGCAAACTGACACAAAATTACTTCCTGAAAAGTGTAAGTTTCTCCTGCTTCAAATAGCCTTAAAAGGGATCTCACATGATTGTAGAGCCTAAAAAATGCATTAGTGAGCGAGCAGTGGCTGGCTCCATGAGGCTGTCTACACAAGCTGTTTGCACACAAACCAGCACTGATGTCTTCTGTCAGCCCTCATTTTGGTAAACACTGATGTCTACATGAAGAAACGGAGTGACAGGTGCATGATTGAGGTACTTAAAAGAAGACACTCTCAGCAACTCTCCTCCTCTCTCCTGATCTCCCAGGGTTGCTGTGATTCTCCTCGTGCGTTTTCTATCCTGACATTATACTGTATGCATCACCTCTCTTTCAAGTCCTGCCACATTTTTTTGGTCCCATTTAATTGATGTAATGCACCTTTTGCAGGCTTTAGCAGTAATTGTAAGATGGTTTCAGCGGTTCATAATAATCACCTCATTATCATTCAGATGCAGAATTTCCTTCTTCCTCATTAAAAAGAAGAGTATCACTTCTTAGGAATCCAGGACAAACTTGTTTGATTCTGTCAGGCAGGCACTGGTTTCACAAGGATTCTGCCACCCTTTCAAAGACTTTGCTTTACGAACAGGTCCGCTTAGGCGAGATCTGTAAAAGATAAACATTAAATATGCATCCAGATCTTCTGCTTGGGCGAGTGGACTGAATCTGTATGAATGGCTAATGTGTTGCTGTGACGGGAAGCAACTAGATTGATCACTCATTATGATATCTGCTCCATTGGCCATTAACACCCGCAAGGAGACTAACCATGGGCCCCATCACACACCAGGGTTAAATTGAGAGTGAAGAAGTGAAGTGTGCTTGTGTGTGTGGCAGGGGGATGTAGGAAGATTGGTTGTTGCATGATCCAAATAGGGTCAGCTATAGGCTGCCACAGGCTGAAAGCTGGAGTGACAGCATAGGTGAGTGGGTTCAGGTGTCCTGGTATACATAAGATGCAAAATACATCTCTGTAGTTTCTCACCAGGGATACTGTCATCTGTATTTATCACACTCACTAACCATATTTGGCCACAATGCTGCAGATAAATGCATAACCATCTATCCAGATGGCTCTTCAAAGGAGGAAAATCATATGTGCGATAATATTAGACCTGGACTTCAAACTGCAGGCGTCTGCGCTCTCGTGCGGCCTGCCTGAGACTTTCCCTCCTGATGGCCTGTTCACTGCTGACCCAAGAGTAGGAAGGAACAACACATGTAAATTCAAGAGGGAATGAAGAGGCTCTCCCCACCCACCGCTGCAGGCATGTTGTCAAAAGAGCAAAATTTAATAAATCTGTCCATGACACCTGCACACACACTTTCTCTCTCTCTGCATCTCTTGTGTTTTCTCTCTCTCCCTCTATCACACGCACCTGCCTAAAAGAAGGATTTACTTGTATTACACACAGTACATTGAACATGCCAATCACCCAACATTGCAGCTGTCTGTGTGTTGTCTGTGAGCTGTCTACATTCCTTTAGAAATTAACCGTGCACCTCAAATACTCTTAGACACGCAGCTTTAAATGCTAAAGTGGGGACAAATGTCGTGACAAGCTGTTCCATCAGTTACATGTCAAAATCACTCAAATAGTTTTTAATTACCATAACTGAATGACTAATGCTGACCACTTTTTAAAAAGATTTTAAATTTATACCCCAATGATTCATTCAGTACACAAATGAACACATTTGTGTACACTGCTATTGTGTAGTGTCACCCCCACACTACACTTTAATTCCAAGATTAATTTCAAGATGTCATACCTTTTAAGCTCAGCTAAACCTTGTAGTGACAGAGAACCGTTGTAATTTCTGTTTCTGAACTGCAGTTAACAATAAGGTTGTTGAAAATCCACAGGTGGAGAAACTAGAAACACTTGTTAGAATTCAAAACCCAATATATTTGTCACATTTAAATACACCATATTTGAATCAGAACAAAATGATAAACATTTAAAAAGTGAAGGAGAGTAATTTAGATGGGCCCTTCTTCCACAGAATCCACATCACAGACAACATCCTCAAATGGCCCAGCTTGAAACACAAGTAGTGGAGGGCCAGTAGCTGCTGTGAGGCGATGTGTTTTTACGGAGATGTCGGAGATGCTGGTGTTGACATAAAGCCTGTTTACTCCACTGTGCTCCCTCTGTAAAGATTCTGTCCACAGAGACCTCATACGGGGTGAGGGGACCCCTATTCATCTCCTCCCAAATGGGATAGCATCCTCCAGGGGAGAGGGGTGACATAGTCGCTGCCAAGGCAATGGGGAAGTCCTTCTGTTGATAATAGCAGTCAACGGGGGGAACAACCTCAGCAGGCACCAGGCCAGACAACTGTCAATCAAAGTACCTCTCCTCTTTTTCCACTTTTGGTTGCTACTGCCCCTCCTCTCTATGTATCTCTCTTTCTTCCATCTCGGCTCCTCTCCTTCACAGTGTGCAAACTCCAGTTTTCGGGAGTGTGCACACTGTGCACAATGGGTATGATGTTCTAACAAGGATTGGTCCGGGCATCGATGAAGACAAACATCAATTACAGATGTGCACTTGTGAATAATAAGGCATTTTAATGGGTCAGCTAATTGCGTATTAGCAAGGACAACAACTACGCTAAAGTAGAAAACAAACCTCGGAACATTCCGTCCAACTATTTTTCATCTCTTCCTTTAGTGCATTAGATAACAAATAACAATCAACAATTGTGGATCCCTTTTACCTAATTAGTAATTACCACAATAATAATTACACAACTGTGCAATGGCATGAAACAAATTATTATGAGAATAAAATGCAGTCCCCTCTCAATTTGTTTAATTTGTAACTTTGAGTCAAAATCATCCATCCATCAATGTGAAAAAGACAAAAACAAAACAAGCTGCATGTAAGAAAGAAGAACGAGGAATTAATAAAAAAAACCTCTGGGACCGATGCTCTAAACAAACTGTACCAAAATGCGGAATAATCCCTGCAGCCACAAAGCCAGATTCTAAGAAAGACAACAACTTCTGTGAACCATTTTCCTAATTCAAGTACAATGTATTTCTCCCCTCTGGACTAGATATGCTGTAGGTATCCGGCAATTAGGTGCTACAGGTTCAAGTTTTCATTTATTCCATTTGCAATAAACACTCTTCTAATACCCCAGAAACTGTCTCTTGGCTCCCTGTAGGATGTGATTAAAGAAAATAAAATTTCAACAATAAGAACAAATACAGTTTAAGCACTTTATCTTATATCTGTTCTTATTGTTGAAGTTTTAGTTTCTTTTATCACATGGGCCCTTCATTGTATGCTATAGTCTGTGTGTGTTGTTGTACCAGCACTTTTAATGTTTTTAATTGTGTTATTGTTTTATTGTGCTTTTATTGTGTTTATGTTTTAGGTTTTTTATTCTGCCTTCCTGCAAAAAGAACTTCCACTTGTGGAGGAAAGTGTGAAAGTCACACATTAAATTGCGTCAGTCATTGCAATTACAATTTGAACATAACAATATGCCTGGATTATAATGTAATAATACACCAATATTGTGGTAACTTTAGGTAAATGCATCAAATACTCTTACATAGTATCGAATTAAAGGTGTAATGTACACTGTCAAAGATTTTGTGATTATGAAATATAACATCTAATTTATATGGCAGGAAGCACAGAGAAACTCACTCTATCACAGCATGTTTTCTCTAAAATCACTTGTAGCCTCCTACTGTGAGTATTCAAGCTCAACAGCTTTATGGTGCTGCAAGTTTTAACACTGGATTTACTGAAATGTCGAGGCAGTTAGGGTGTGACAGAGATGGAACAGAGAAAACTAGTTGTTTTCTCTACAGAAGAGTGTAAACTATTTGATTCCCTTCACTGATGACAACTTGTTATAATGTCATACACTGAAGTGCACCCTACTTTCACACGTTTACATGAAATAATACCTTTCTCAGCACTAAAAACCATTATATTTGGCTTTACTGTGACAGAAACCTTCGGACTTGTTTCACATCGAATGAGAATGTGTCTGTGCAATGGACAAAAACACTGGCTTATTAATGAAAGGAGAAGCAGAACTGTCACCACCGCCCTGTAAAAGTGGGAGAGGTAACGCCATGCTTTTGCTGCACGCCGTCTATTAATGAGACATCACTCCATCAGACGTGGCCTATTATGACAACTACCAGAGGCATTTTAGTGTGTATTTGTTTGTTTGTGTGTGTGTGTGTGTGTGTGTGTGTGTGTGTGTGTGTGTGTGTGTGTGTGTGTGTGTGTGTGTGTGTGTGTGTGTGTGTGTGTGTGTGTGTGTGTGTGTGTGTGCATTTGGAAAATCATGTCCTAAAGCAAACACAGAATAATGGAAATTTCTAGGTTTTTATTTTTATTTTTATTTTTTTATGGTAAGACCTACGTGAATTTGTCATGATGGACATACAAATATTAATGTAAGGAAAGAGAAAAGAATAATTATCATACTCTTTTGTGACAGATGACACCATCACCTGGGAAGACTGCTCGTAACGTACAGAACTATTATCTGAAGAATGCAATGGGAAAATAAAGGACCCCTGCTGTTCATCGATGTGAGTGGTCTCTGTCCAGAGGCCTGAGAGCACTGATAGTATTAACATGGTAAGTACTATGTAAATTATGATTATTTTTGGCAATCATTAGGATACAATATAAGTTATCCGATCAAATGAATTGCATAAAACAAAACAATGTTCAATTATCCACTTTAAATAACTGCACGTGTCTTCTAGACTTGCGTGACTTGCCATAACACTGTGTCCACGTCTTTTTGAAGCAAGATTTTTACATTTACAAGTCACTGTGTTTGCGTGTATGTGTCCTAACCAACTGTATGTATAGCAGGTAGCGTGTCTAAGAGTGGTATGGTATAAAAAGAAACCCCAAGACTCATAAAATATATAACACAGCCCATCTTGCAGATTTTCCGATTGGAAACATTGGCACACACACACACACTCAACATGCACCCACGCACTGGTATGTTATCATATTTTCGAGAAGAAGCTTTGGAAATGGTCCTTTAAACAGTTTCAGTCAGTTGTACGGCATGTCTGCTGAATCTGTTCTTTCTGTCTGTGACATGACATGGCTCATTCATCCCGGTGTTACCGTTAAGACCAATTATTAGCACTATTGAATGTAATACAGAACTTCTGAGTCAATGAAAAAATACATACAGTACAACATTTTCTGTCAAAAACAATCAGAATGATTACATGTTACACACACAATTATTTTTTTGAGTTCACTTCTATACCAACTCAGTCAAATTAATCTTGCAAACCTGTCATGTTGTTTACCTATTTGTTTAGGATTTTAGGGTTTTAGAAAAGAAATATTTGATCATAATGCTTTTTTTTTGTGGTTTATTACACAGTTAAATTTATCTTCTGTAAATATGCCTTAAAATATTGACTTTGACTTGCTAAACAAGTCAGTGACTTGTGCATTTGTTCTCAATGTAGGACTGGGCAATGTAGTTGAAATGAGTGCAACAGTGTTAATTTTGATCAATGAATATATATGTTTCCCACAATAAAGTATAATCACAATATTGCAGAGGTATTTAAAATCAAATTGCATCAAAATAATTTTATAGTCAGTGTCCTTGAAGTCACTTAGTCAGTGAATGATAATACTGAATTACTAGGGATAAGCCACACACATATATATGTATATATATACACCATTCAGCCAAATCATTAAACCAATAAACGGGTAACTGGTTTTAATGTTGTGGTTGATTGGTACACACCACTCTCCCAGACGAAAAGATTCAAGTTCGTAGTAAATGATCCGTATCTGCCCCAAAATTTAATGGGTTCCTCTCTGGCCTGTGCCCCGTCCCTCCACCAGGTTTGGTGCAAATCGGTTCAGTAGTTTTTGTGCAATCCTGCTGACAAATAAACAAACAAACAAACCAACCAACAAACAAACAGACACGGGTGATCACATAACCTCCTTGTTGGAAGTAATTATTGCAAACTCCCTATCTCCATGTAAAGTGCATTCTTTCTGGTGTTTTCAAATCTACTGATACATTTTGATGACTTTTGCAATGTAACTCAGACTACAACACTCCTTTTTATTCGGCTCGTCTCAAAATCAATTAAAGGCCTCACTTTTTTACAACAGGAACCAACAGAGTTTAATGATGCTCTTTGTCTCCCAGACGTCCCCCTCTCTCTCTTCAGTTCAGAGGCTCCAGAGATCTGTGGACTGTTTGCTCTCTCCCAGCATTTCAGCTGACATCACCAAGAACTCATTTTACCAGTCTAGCAAAGTGCCTGGCACCAACAGAACGAACACAGCATCCTCTCTTACACAATGGAAACCCCAAACTCACCAAACTCCCATAATGACCAAGTCCCTCAATCCATGGCTGTGGTTGATGTTTGGCTTGCACTGTTGCTGATATTGCCCCCTCCTCCTGCTCTCTCCTTTCAAGTCCATCCATTTGTCAAAGTAAAAACAGCAACAAAAACACAAACAAAAACCTCCCCCAAGCACAGACACACACAGCCAAACCTGACAGTCTAATTAGTTTTAAAAGTAATTGCTCGAAATGATTAGTTGAGTTGGGCCACTTTCCCCTGTGACCTCTGAATTGGAAATATAATTGCGGCGGACAGTAATTGGCCAACCATAGACTGTTGGTTATTGTAGTCTGTTGTGGCCGGCTGCATCATTACCAAGGCTTGGACGCGGTTCAGCTTTTGAACTACAGTGACCGAAGAGGAACACAAACACACACGCACGCAATGCTCTGCTTCCCCGTGCCAGCTCTCCATCACCACTCGGGCCCATGCCCCGCTCTAGGGATCTAAGTTGTTTTCCATCCTGACCTATCTCTTTTGTCTCTTTTCCTCTCCTCCCTTTCTTTGCCCCTGCCTTCCTGTACCTTAGGGGCCAACAGACTGCTCGTCGACAGAAAGAGAGGCTACAAGCTCTAAGAGGATAATCTTCAGCTTGTAGTAGTAGAACGTGATTGTAGCGGAATAAGAGACAGGACTCGGGTAGATGGCGAGAGTGTCAGGACAGCGTTGATGCCAGGAATTTGTGTCATGCCTTCAGCCTTCCTGAGACCAATCAGTGCCTTCCAACATGGGCTACAGCTGAAATACTTCAAGAGATAACAGCACAGAAGGTTGGGAAGCAGCTCTGTCGACCACATCTGAGCTTTGATTTTACATCCTTATGCAATGTAAAAATTCATGCCCCTCATGTATGATAATTACTATGTCTTTTGTATGCCTATCTACATGTGTGTCACTGTCTGTGTTTGTGTGTGTCTTTGTGTATGTTCTCTCTGTTATTGCCTGGATCAGTCTGTGTCTGTTTATGTATGTTGTGCAGAGTCTCCTTTGCTAAATTGTCTGGAAGTCGAACAGCCCCCATCAGTAAACCAGGCAGAAAGGGCGACATATCCCACTACAGGATCCGGGACACGCCAGAGGGAGCATACAGACACACACACACCCGTGCATACGTGCGCACGCACACACACACGCACACAAAACTCACAAGCACATGCTGACTAGCTGACTAATTGACAGACCATCAGAGAGAAAGACACACGCACCTTAGCTTTTTAGGCACTGCAGCCATTAGATTTTTGATCATGCTAATGACACAAATCATGACAAACTTGAGACACGGCTTGTCTTATTAACTTGAGGTGACAAGCAAACTTTCAAAAACAGACTGAAGAGATGAAGCAAGCTCCACACCCTCACTTCCTGCTCTATAATGACAAACTATGCAGAAAGATGAGCACTCCTAACAGCAAATGTGTATCTGCCAATTACTATCCTCCTCTCTCTATTAAGCAAAGGGGGATATAGGTCAGGCCTGTCAGACTAAGGCCTCTGTCATCCCCCTTCCCTCCCCGCCCTCCCCCTTTTCTGCATCACTCCTGGCCTGAGGATAGAGGTCCCATAGCTTTCCATTAGGAACCTCATTGAGTGTACTGTATGTACAGCAGAGGCCCAACTCCCTGTACACACATATAATCTCACCCAGCCCCACCATTAGAGGGAAGAAGAACTAATAATGTTCACTCCTTTTTATGGGGGGGGGGGGCTCAGCTTCATTGTCCTACTGACTTCATTCACACAACGTATTAATACAAGTAAAATATTACAAGTGTTACTTTTGGCGTTTGGACGTTCATAGTCTTACTTCTTTAATGAAATCCAGCAAAAGTTAAGTTTTGCCTTCCTAGCAGTCTTTGTGTTGGCTGTTTTTTTTACTCTTTGATAAGTGGACTGTGAGTATTGACAGCCTGGTGTGTGTGATCATCACAACAAACTGACAGTAGGGAGCTCGATAGCCGTCCTACTCAGCCTCCAATACCATCTGTCTAGTATGGATCTCTGGAGGTTGACGCCTGTTGGCTTGGGAGATGTACACACTACAAGCCTCAAGGGCTGGCAGAACAGAGTTGGAGGAGGTGTATCTGCCCCAATTGAAGCTGTTCAGTCATCTTCACACACAGAATAGGGACTGGTAGAGTATCCCCGCTCTTTCTCAGGCTCCCTTTCTCTGTCTTTCTCCCTCCCTGTCTCTCTCTCTCTCACACACACACAGACACAGAGAAAAGCAAGAGTGATCAAACGCGACTGTGATGTGTTAATTAAGAAGTACTAACAGGCTTGATTAAAAGGAGAGAATGAAAGGATCCATCAATGAAAGGAGCAATTCCCTTATCAGCTAACTGCAACACAAGTGGATGGGAGAGGAGGGAGTGTAAGAAAAAGTGAAGGAAGAAAGCGGCATGCATCAACAGAACAGAAATATGCAAAGAGAGAAGGATAAGAACTGAAGCATGACTGAATTCATGTGATTGATATCTTTAGGATAGAGATATTTTTGTTTGCAGACAGCACTAAGAGAGACATTTGGCTTTCAGACTAAAGCTTCAGCATCTGACCTAAGTTAACTTTGGGTCACGTTCTCCACCATAGATATGAAAATAAACAAACCCGGCCATTACCAGTGACGGGTGGTTCTCTCACTCTCTGTACCCATACTTCCTCCTCTTATCTTTCACATGTCTCTGCACTTTTAAAGGATTCAATTAACCTGAAATGATCTAAGGAATCGAGCAAACAGATACTGTCTTCCTGTCTCTGCCACACATTCAACTATGCTCCACTCCAGTTTCCTCCTGTTCCGTCTGCCCCTTCCAGTTACTTCTCATCTTCCTCTTGCTTAACTCCTTGTTTTTGTTTGTGCAATGCTTTTAGGAAATACAGTAGTAAGGGAAAGTATGAGAACCCTGTGCTAAAAATACTACTACTACTACTACTACTACTACTACTACTACTACTACTACTACTACTACTACTACTACTAATAATAATAATAATAATAATAATAATAATAATAATAATAATAATAAACATCATCCTCTCAAAGCATTACATTTCTTGGCAATAAAAAGCATTACATTGCTCATTGCTGTGGCTCTTAGTAAACATATGAAAACAAGCCCAAGACAATAAACCTACAGCCACTGTTCATTAACTTCATAATGAGCACTCTATCAGGGTAATTTGCTGTGCTAATTTTGTCACTTTATGCAATAGGATGATTACAGTAGTTTAGAGAAACCTTTGTCTCAAAAGGCGCATACATACACTGTGGCAGAGCAGCAACAAAGGAATGAATTTGTAAGGACTGGCTTGGTTTAGACACCACGTAAGTCATAAATGCTATCAGAAGTTATATCCAAATGCAGAATACTATGAAAAGTGAAGTGCCAAACCTGAGAAAAATGTGGCACAGAACTCCTCCTCCCCAATGATTAGTCAAACAAAAGAGAGCGGTTATTTTTAAATTTTATTAATTAAAAGTTAATTAAAAAAAAAATTTAAATTTGGTTACTGAACATAATTTTAATGTAAAGTGTTTCTATTGCACAAAACATAAGCGTAAATGAGGAACTCCACCAATTTTACATATCAGTCTGTTTACAGGTCTTGGGAAGTACTACTGCATATATGGAAAGTTGAGGCCTTTTGTGGCTCCAGAGGGAGCTGCAGGATGTCTGACAAACTGCCTAAAGTGATGTCACTTGAGTCAGCATTGGCTGGGGCCGAAGACTACAAGTTTGAACACGAGAAAAAAAAAATTGGGGGGTGTGGAATTAGAAAGAAGCGAGCTTACCAGACTTCAGTAGCCCGCTCCTCATATCTGTTTGAGACTAGCAGCATGAGGCTACATTGGCCACTATTAGCATAACACACCTGAATCTCTGACTGAACTATCAGCAGTTGAGTTGCATTGTGGGTAATGTAGGTACCACGTTTTGCCAGGAAAGAAGAATATGTGGGGTAAAAAGGACAATATATATGATTCTGCTGCATCAACTGTGACACTTTTTTAAAACTATCATGAGTTCAGTAATGTTATAGGATAGTCTTTAATAGTTTAGCAAGTTGCTTGGAATAAACAAGAAATAAGGACTGTGAATAATTTGCTTTTCACTTTGCCATTTGTTTACTGTACATTACATACTGAAAATGCTAAAATATTTAAATCAAAATGATTCAGAAAACTGAATCTTTACCACAGCATTTACCCATTTTAAACAATTTCAATTAATATTCATGCCAATTTGACATCGTATATCAAGCAGGATATTCCAGATATACAGCTACATAGTACCGTAGCAACATCACGACAATATATTTCTGTTCTGTCCCTCTCCTCTCTTACAGAGGCAGCAGACACACCTCAGCCCTGCTGACAGCCCACCGCCCGCTTCTGTGGTGCTGCATAGCTCAGCACAGCTGTCTGTTGTCCGTTTTTTCTGATCTCTATCTCTTCCTGCCTCACTCCCAGCCTTGTGCCCACTCAGCATGAAATGATATACACCTCTGCCCGGTCATCTCTTTGAAACTCTGGTCTCATGGCACAACTCAAAGTATGCCAACAAAGAAACACGCAAGATACATACTTCAAGAAATATGAAGCTCAAATATAAATGGCCAGTCTGGTGGTGAAAAATAGAAATTCACCTCAGGGTGGACATCCTCTGAGAAAAGAGGGGCAGAGACACTTACACCAGTACACCTAAGGTGGTGTAAATCCCCAATTTTCAGCTTGAACTTTGTTAAAATTGCTAATCATTGTTAATTACAAAAATGTTTTCAACCACCGGGGTTTAAAGTTACATTAATAAATAGTCAGAGCTCCCTCTAAGGGGCAGTATCGTTAAAGGGACATGCTAAGATTACTTGTCAGCATTTCACTGAACAATGGCACTGTGTTGACACGCAGCAGATGAATATTAAACCTTGAGAAACAAAGATGTGCTTGAAGCAAAACCCTGCATAAATATTTTTCATATGCACACAGACACACACACTCACACAATCTTGAGAGTCCCTCCCAGCAGGCACAATCACACTCGGGCAGATAATTCAGTGTCACAGGGAGCCTTGTCTATGACCCTCTGGCCCCCTCCAGACAGAGGAAGCAGCTGGACAGGGACCCACGGCTGCCTGGAACTCACTTCCCCTGGGGAGCTGAAGGGAGAAAAGTCCCTCTCTGCCTTGGAGAATGACCAGCTGAGCTTCCACAGCTCAGTATGTGAATGTGCTGATGTCTCTGTGTCCAGGAAGGTCTGAGCAGGGTGAGTAGGCCTCAGAAATGCGCAGAACAGTGCTTTCTGTGAGAGTCGGCAGGCTGATGAAAATGTGAAATTATAACCAGCTTAGTTTTTCCCTCCGGCCGGAGTTCTGTTAAGTTCCCACTTTATCTACGTGACTACTCTGTGCGCTGTATGCGCTTGTGTTTGAATTTTACCAGCTCTTCAGAGGTAAAAACTACATTACTGAAGACTAATTTATTTGTGCGTCACTTTTTTTTTTCAGATTTTGGATCTAATTATTTTGGATACAAAACAATAAGATGCGGCTAATGCTCTCTTTTCATTCCTCCACACTACGACAACATTACTTCCCCCGTTAAGTCTTTCTTATACACATGCACTACTGTTAGAAACCTAGCTAAATGTTTATATGACCAAGGAATCAGGTTTCTTAAGTAGAAATCTCTTAATCCTTTACCCCAATAACAGAAACCACGTTTGGTTCCAAACACAATGATATATTCAGTGGTGAGTGAGGCTCTAAGTGCTTATTAATATTGTATGGTTAAATGGGAAATGTTAATATTTTTTCAATTGTCCTGGCAGCATGATGAAATATTGAACAATAAGAGAGTTTCTTTTGTTTTATCACAATAATAAGAAAGCATAAACATGAAATTAATAACATCTTTAAGGCAATGAGACATGATTTGCTGAGGTCATAGTTTGTGGATTTAGAGATTTTGCTGTTTAAAGCACATGTACAAACATCCTGCAGTTATCTGGTTTAGATGCATTTCGGAACCAATTAAATTAAACAGCTAAATTCAACTAAAAGTTACTATCCAAATAAATTATACTTGAAACTTCATTATTTGTTTATTACACGATTCCCAGTGTACACCTAGTGCATCTCAGCTTTGCCTCTGCCCGCTCTCTGCTGTTAGCAGTTCCACAGAGACACAGCTTTACTCGCTGCTCACGCACTGCTATTCCTACAGTGCTTCACAGCTACAGCGAACACATCATAGTGTCTTGTCATGTGGAGCTTGTCAGTTATAAAACAGTAAAATGATGAAGCCTGTATAACTGCAAAGTAACCCCCCCCAAAAAAAAAAAAAACCCATGCATTTAAAATACTGTGTATGAGCCTGGTTAAATTAGCATGATTAAAACATAACCACTTTTTAAAAAACACAATTTTAAATAAATGTCAGCTTTATTCAAAAATGATTGCAAACAAAGTAATGTACAGTGTAAACAAAGTGGATGAGTCAGTCTGAGTCTGAGTCACTCTGAGTTTTAATGATCCGTCTGGTTGGGCTTTCATTGAGGGTCCCAAAAGTATGCGGTGGCCAGAGCTTCATAGGACAAAGGGCAGAGAGAAACAATGGGTTAAAACAGAGATAGGACTCATATAATGGCAAAATAAAGCACTTTGAACCACTATGTACAACACGTTTTCTCACTTATTGGACACATTTGCTAATAAGGCTTTTAATGATGCATTTGACTTCATAGAAGATCTTGTAATTTCATCAGCTGTCGTGATAGGGCCTCCAGTGGAGTGCTGCTGTCCAATCAGATGGACAGAAGGTTGGCTGACCTGTTTCCAGGGTCGTGGTTGCTATGACATCCAGTGACATGACAACACAGCAGAATGGAAAGCTAGACAATATGTTGTCCAGGCTTTGGTCATTCAGACACACTTGCTTTGAACTTCTAACTGACTCATGTCTCTGCATTGTGCTTAAAATGGCCATACTGGACTGATAAAAAAAAAAAAAAAAAAAATTTAAGAAGAACATCATACATGGCTGGGCCGGGAGCTCAACACCTAACACAGTTAGAACCCATTTATGAGAGATTTAATAGTGTCCTGATTTTTCGAAAGAATATGTTTTTAAATACTTGACAACATACATACGGTACACCTCCCCAGTTACCTTCAAGCAAACACGCCCTCGGATGAGGGCATAGGGAATTGGGCCATAGCTCCTTGAGTCAGTGGAATTCCTAAGGTTATCTCCTTCTAGCCATACGTGGCCTTTTGGGACCTAAAAACATCACCACACACAAAAAGGGGCAAAAAAAAACAAAACAAAAAATGATTACGGTGTAGACCGTTTTACCACAAACAAAGGAATCAAATACAAAAACAAAACTCCGAAACTGCAGCACTACTTAACTTATTGTCGTTAACTTGAAGTGAGTTGATATATTATGTAGTGAGAATCTACCTTAACCCCAACCCCTACTCCCAACGAGTCGCCTCAGCCATCCCTCCCTCCTCAGTCTATCTTAACGTCAACCTGCCTGTCCCTCTTTAACCCCGTACCGTCTTAGGAGAGGGGTCATGGGTAACGGGCAGGGTCGGGAGGGATTTAGTAGAACTTCAAACGGGGTCATTAGGCTGTTGGCTGAGATCTGCGCCCCTCCTACCCAGGGAGGGCAAAGCTAGAGAGGGGCCTGAGATAACTGGGCAGAGAGGCAGAGAGGCAGAGGCAGAGAGAGAGAGAGAGAGAGAGAGAGAGAGAGGCAGAGGCAGAGGCAGAGAGGTTGAGAGAGAAAGAGAGTGAGAGAGAGAGAGAGAAGAAAAAGAGGGCTAAGCTGCGGCTAGCAGCAGTGTCCAAGGGTCTCCACCGCGGTCCGACCTGCCAGTGGGGCAGTCATCCAAGCGGGCTCTAATTCACAGTGACACCAATTATGATTAATCTCATCACTTTAGGAGAGTAGGCTTGTCAAGGCCCTAATTAAGTGCGCTGTCCCCCCTATATGTGCAGACAGGATCAACAACACATTATATTGTCATAATGGGCATCACAATCCACGAGTCTATTTTTGTGTTGCCTAACTTTTTAACGGCAAAAGTCCTCTGGAGGAAAGAGAATAACATGAATAAAGGAACAGAATATTATCCACACTGAGGTGACGTCACATCTTCGCCTCAGATCGTATTCCTTATGCCTATCACCCGCCTCTCTGATTAGAGTTTTAAGTCCTACTGTGGGATGCTGTGTTTCATTTCATATTCGATAATTGAGACAGATGATGTGACATAATCATGAGCCAGTGACATGTTGACCTAACATGAGGTAAACAACTCACTGAATAACGATGACACAAATGAATATCATTAAAGGAGTCATCTGAGAAGCATATGTCAGCATGCTGGATTCCCACCATTACACCTCATTAACATGGTAACATATGCCGGCTCCCAAGCACAGTAAAAAGAAACACCATCATTTGTCATATGTCAAACCAGAACCCCGTTTCCCCTCATCTTCCTTAAAAAAAAAAAAACCCCAAAAAAACAAAACAAAAAAAACCCCCAACATCATTGTATACTCATACTAAAGGCTTAGAGGTTTGATTAAGACATTTCAACTGTTTGTCCAGAATTTGGTAAGATGACTGCTAAGTGGACAACCTTAACACACAAACACTTAATTTCTGGATAAGTAGGACGCTTTTCATAGCTGCTCTTAACATCACTTCAGCTCTATTACAATCCAGCCTGAGTGAAATCACCACGATCAATCAATCCGATCAACAGCAGCAAGAGGCGGGAATTTGAATTTGAGCCTCAAAACAAATGGCCTCATAGAAAAACCCATGCCTGAATATAGACATAACCCCTTTAAAAGATCAACCTGGCAGTACTTCAGAAAAGTGAGAAAGTGAAGAGGTCTGAAATCTGAACCAGCGTACTGTGGCTAGGATAAAAGCTTATGCATATCACCTTACAAGTCGCAGGTGTGTGAACAAGGAAAAAAAAGAAAAAAAAAACATTGTAAGTGAAAGGCAAACCTCTGAATAAAAACTACATTGCTGCAAAACAGTGGTGTAACCAGATAAAGCACCGTCTTTGACTCTTTTTCTCAAAGACAAATGCTGTTTCAAGTACATGTAAACAGCCACAAAACCACGAGTCTCACTGGATTTCTTGCATGCCTATCAATGTTTTCTTTAAGACATTTCTTTGCATACACGGTGGTGAGGAGATACCTGAGCCATTTCTCATTTTAGCACGTAAACAGTATCAACATGTCTATTTTTGACAGTGGATTTCCAAAGATCAAGGTAGGCCCAACACAGAGTTGTAGTATCTAGATATGGAGTCACTTTAATCTGCCCTGCTGGCAGCTCTGGTGTGATGGATGGCAGAAATTGCACCTGTCCTGTGGATGTAGGCTGGGTCGATGCGAGGCATTGTGTATCTGCCAGAGACGTGTGTAGAAGAGCTGAAACTGGAGCTCTCCTCACTGTGAAGGTGTGTTGTTTAACGGCCACACTATTACAGTGCTCATTATGTTAACATTATAGAGGTGGTGAATCATGTTCCGCTTAAATACATACAGGCTTATAGAGTTCATCTTTCACCATACATCTTCACTGCAAAGAAAAGAACATCTCTCTCTCTTTGCTATAATATTAGGGATCAAGTGTCATTGTTTTGACACAATAGCTCAGACACAGAAATGATTCCTAAAAGGTGACAGGGCAATTAGTCTCCTGTTGGATCTCTGAGGGTAGAGGACCTGCCTGTCTGTCAGAACAAAAAAGGAGGTGATGACAGGGTCTAACACCACCTTCCAAAATTCATCTTTACAGGTCCACCCATAATGCCTCACACCATCGTAATAGCCATACACAAACACATATATCCTCTGGAGGGAAGGGAGAAAAAAAAAAAAAAAAAAAAGCCCAAACATTTATGTTAACAGCGGGTATTTTCTCAGTTACCTCAAATGCTGTCACATAAAGCCAGTCATTTTGCTCCGGGCTGTTAAAACATTAACATGGCAAAGCACATATTAGGCTGTAAGAAATTTTAAAAAATGCTTAGTGACAATCAGCTTTGTGAAGAGTAGCTTAACGGTCATTTCAAGCTTGCCACCTTCTTTGTTTGTGAAGCTGACAACCGGAACAGTTTAGAGGTAGCAAAACATAGTATTACAAATACAAATTTAAAAACTCCCATATTTTATCAAGATGTGGAAGAGAAAAAAGAAGACCCAAAATCACTTGCTTAATGAGGGAATTGTCCCACCCTGAAAAACAAAAACAAAGCAAAAACAAACAAACAAACAAACAAAAAAAACATCAACCCTCTCAGTATTTTTGATTCCTATATTTAAAAAAAATCCTATTCCTGCTGCATAATGAGCCCAGCTCCCGTCATTCACCAGGTATCAGACAAAGTCCGGACACATTTCTTGTACTAGTGATGTTGGAGCCTTACTGCACAACTATCAAGTTTAGCTCAGCACTACTATACTGTGTTTGAAAAAAGTAATTTCATCTGGTAAAGTGAACAGAGTTAATATGTAGGGTTATAACCACCTGAAAAATATACGGGTCAATTGAATACCAGTTGTACATTTGTAAAAAATAAACTCAGACGTTAAGTCACTAATCTATTAGGGGACTGAACAAAAAATGAATCGGTAACAATTTTGATAATTAACTATAAGTCAATCTTTTAATCAAGCACAAATGACAAACGTTCTGTTTCCAGCTTCTCAAATGTGAGGATTTGCAGCTTTTCTTTGTTTTATACCATTCTTATTTGAACATCTTTGGGTATTGGACTTTTAGTCACATAAAACAAGAAATCTGAAGATGTTGCATTGTGCTCTCAGAACTTGTGATGGTACTTTTGCATGTTTTCCACATGTCATTGAATAAACCATAACCCACACTAATAAATAAACAAATGAATAATACAGGGCTATGTACGTCACCCCATGACTAAAATGCATCTTACTTGTGTGGACTGTATTCTCCAACAATGACTTTTTAAATGTCAAAGTTGATTTGAGTCAAGTTGCCACAGTCCGCTCAGCCAAAAAAGATTAATCACCAGACTAGTACTACCTATGGTTAAAAATATTTAAAATAAAAAAAATAAAAAAAGCTTAGAATCTCACCAAGAATCTGGCTTTTTTTTTTTTTTTTTTTTTTTTTAATAAAAACAAAAAAGTAAAAGTTAGGTTTCATCAAGACAAAGCTACTTGGTTTGAATTCCTGTTTAACAAAGGTGACTACAGCTTATAAGCAATCATACAAAGTCAGGCCTTAAAAAGTCAGTCAGTCAGAAGAAAGAAACCCTGATTTGCGAATCTCTAATACATATCATATTTATATTGGTGTGAAGCAGATCCCATGAACCTGGTTGGCATGAACTGACCGTAGAAAACTGATGAAAGATATACAAAGTGACCTGAAATGTACTACAGCATATGCCACAAATATATCACCATCGATTTACTGATTTAGGTAGCTGTGAGGTATAAATAAATGAAAGTGAAGGAGCAGCCTAAATGAAGAGAAGTCAGTAAGCTAGTGGTAAGCCACCTAGTGGTAAGTTTTTAAAAAAAAGACTTGAACTTGAATCTGTAACTACATCCTGGGATCACAAATCGCAATGCAACAATGTCACCTATTGCAAGTTCAGTCCTCTGTAGGTGGAGGTGAAGCCAGCATAAGAGGAAACCTCTTTATTTCCCATTTCATTAGCTTAATGACACTTACAGGCTTGGCCTTATGCTATGTTTCACTGAACCCATTCAACAGTCTGCCCACAGTCTATAAAATACACAATAAATTCAAAAACATGCAACATAAACACAACCTCTGATTTGCAGATGTATGTACACACTCACACACACTCACACACACCTCTGCCCACCCATCAGTGTGTCCGTTCGGCTGGCACTAACTCTAACTGGCTTCAGAGAGATTGCAGGCCTGAGATGTGGGCGTTGGGGAGAGTAGTAATAGAAAAGCAATGACAGTGGTTTCAGCAGCGGAACCCCTGCTCACTCTCTGGTTTTATCACTGTTCTGAGGAAATATAGGTGTTGTCAAAAGCTGATATTTTGACCAATGACACAAAATGGATGTGTGAGGTCTAAAATGTAAACGACTAAGACAGTCTATAGACTGTGGTACACACACAAAGAAAACCAAAGACAAACTAAAAGATGGTTTTACATTATGCATAGAGTTTCTGTTTGTCATTTTACGGTGAAACAAACTATCAAATGTTGTGCTGTAAACGAATTCTTCATTCACTGTCTATTTTACTTCATACTTTTTATCCTTTTTCCAAAGAGACTCTCTGAGTTGTAGTTGTCGGAAGCAAAACTTACCTGCCACCAGGAACCTTGCGTGGTAAAGCAGGTAATAACAGGATTTATAAGAAAAGCAGCTGAAAAACATGAAACGTTCAACAAATATGGGCTTGTATGATGTAAACATACTCACATATGTGTGGGTCTTGAACACATCTGATGGGGCACTTGTGCAGACTTTGTCTCCCTCTAACCCAATTACCCTTTTACAAACGTTCATATTTGGGTCAAATGGACTCTTTGCAATTACTATATCACCCCTGAAAAGAAATACAGTCACTTGATTTGTAACTCAAGGTGCACTGATTCACAGAAAATGCTAAATATCTTGTATTATTTATGATGTACTGTGCATAATACATATTCCAAAATGGTAACTGTCTCCTCTTTTTGCCATGAATCCACTGACTGGAACCCACTTTTGTATTTTGCAAAGATGACGACTCATCCGTTCAGAGAAGACAATATCATTGTTGACAATGGTTGGCTCCATGGATGGACCAGAGCACTGAAGCAAAACAACAAAAAACACAATTATTTCTTGTGCATGAATAAATTTCATAATAAAAAATAAAAATGAAAATATCAGTCACTAATTCTATAATATTAATAATACCAACCACCACAAATTCTCCAATGTATTCAAAGGCACAATGTGCAATGCAGCCATACTGGACCGTGTAGCCCACAAACCCCAAGGTCTTCCCCAGCAAATGGCGGAACATCTCCACCTACAGCACAAAACACAACCACAGGTTATGGCACAATTTAAAATGTAAATAGTTATCAAATGCTCCATACATACAGTGGAGAGGAAATGAATCAGCATCTGATACATTTATGGTAGGCTTACGTCCTTTACGGGATTTCTAAAAACAAAAGCTGTTTGGGGTTTAAATTTTTAAAAAGGTATGGACAACATTGTCACAGTTAGCCTACTGCTAAGATGGCACATTCCCTGGTGTTTCATTCTCAGAGGCTGAGCAGCCAGTTCACACCAGAAAACTGCCCTGAACTTTGATCCAGTGTAGGATGGACCAATCAACACCTTGTGCTGAGGTGACGGACAAACACAGAAGCTGTGACACATCCAGCCATGCACCTCCGCACCGTCAGCAGCCAGTCGCTGACACTGTGCAGCCTCCACTACCACCACAATCATTACAACAGTTATCAACTTCTGTCAGCACCATAGAAACACAAAGACAACCCAGCGCCCAACCACCCGCCCTGCAAACACTCTGTCACACAAACACACACAAGGACTATGCATGTGTCTTCTGAGCAAACATCCCAGACACACTAAGGTTATTGACTTTCACTCAAGCTGCAACCTGTTGGATGGACAGAAGAAAGTAAGTCAATCTTTACACACTGTCATGCAGATGTATGCTGGCGCAGGCGCACCTGCGCGTGCACACGCGCGCGCACACACACACACACACACACACACACACACACACACACACACACACACACACACACACACACAGACAGACAGACAGCCAGACAGACAGACAAAGAACTGTATGTTTAGAAAAAAACAGATACAACTTGGCTTACACATTAGCCTGTACTTCAAACATTTTTGATTTAGGCTGCTGTCCCGCCAGTCAACCACAGGGTAAAGAAATCTTTTTCTCTGTCTGCCCCATTCCTTCTGTCTCTTTCCCTATTTCTCTCTCCATGTCTTCTCTCCCTCCCAGGGTATTATTAACCAAAGCAAGCAGAGCGGAAAGCAAAGCCCCAAATCCTCAGAGCTCTGGGAATGACTTCCCAAAGATGGACACGGATTAGACCCCCAATTTCTCCCTTGCCCCCCTTTCTCCCCAGGTCCCCAACAGACCGGTTGTCAGGTGGCTCTCCCAAGCCCTGCCAAAGGTGTTACCCCTAATCCCATTACCCCCCTCCACCCTTTTCACACACACACAAACAGACACACAATGCTCCCTTATTCATGCCAACTATATTCCACCTATTAAACCCTCTATCTATTCTTTCATCGCTAGCATGGTTTGTCTCTTTGGCCCATTCGACATCCTCTCTGATCCAAAAAAGACCAACTCCATCCTTTCACCTCCCTGTGTGCTGCTACTCCGCTCTTCCCTCTGTTCCATGATCACCCCTGGCAACCTTCTGCTTTTTGCCGCCACTGTGAATGACAGCGCTCGAGCAGGTGAAGGGGGACATATATACTCTCAGCGCAGGGCCCAAATGAAGTGCCCCTTTCCAGTCGCAGCCTGCTCCGGTCTCTTGTTCTGTTCCACAGGAAATATAAACTCAGTCCTCCCCCAGCTGGTACAATAACACCTCTGGCCCTATAATTCCTCTGTTGGGAAGCAAGTGGTCTAAAGGTTAATGTGAATCTCAGGTCTGCACTAAGGTGACATATTCAACTCTATTTGTCTTGCTCTCAGCTTCCTCCACCAGCATCTCTGTCATTGTGGTACTGTAATGCACTCTCAGACATGATCTCACATGTGCTCTTCCTTCTGCTAGGCTGGGGATCAGGAATCTTTGCTAGCACTCGTTCGCAGTGGACAGCCTCCCATACAGCTGCCCTCATATCCCTGTTTCAGCCCCCCCCCCCAATTCCAGTGTGCATTCATCATAGGTAGGGATTAAGGGACTTTGCATAACAAGATCACACGGCCAGTGACTGATATCAAGAGAGTCCATATGCAACCGCCTGGTTTTCTGAGGCACCCTCTGTCATTGATAGTGTGTGTCTCTGTGTGTGTGCATGTGGTGTGATGTGGCGTGAATGTGCACAGACAAAAGCATTACCTATGTGTTTCATAAAAAGTGTATATGTGAGCTGTGAGCTTACTCCTTTGGGACCCAGAGAAGGTGGACATCCACAGAGACCTCTGATTGGATCTCTATTACGTCTAATTCTCCCGAGCAAAGAGTCAGGGAACCCGCACTATCTCTTGCCCCTAATACCCAGCACATGTGTGTGTTGGGGGATTCCGACATTAATTGAATGCTATATTACAGCTGTAAATTAACACAAAGCCTCTCTGTTAATCCAGGATTACACGCCAAACATGTTCATGGGAAAACAAAGAAAGTCAGTTCAGCCCTCTCTGCAGAACCATCTGTGGCCACAGGCCTCCCGTGGTCACAGCGCAGCGCTACAGTAGCGAAAAGAGGGGATCTCAAATGAATAGCTGCCGATGGAAACACCTCATTGTGTGTTTAACTCTGTGATCCTCTTACTGAGGGAGCTCCGCCAACTCAGGGCAGAGCAGTCACAAGTAGAAGAATGGGAAAAAAACAAACAACTTTTAGTTTTTTTTTGCCATATCAACCATGAGCATTGAGGATGCCTATCATTATGTCGATCCAGCAGTCAAAGGCGTTCTGAGTGAACAATTTGAGACACTGCAACAATAAAACATGAAGGAGGTGCAATTCTGAATAAAGACGCTTCCTGAATGTCGCTATGACTGATTGACTGATATGCATTTGGCAAGTTGTTATCGTTCTTTCATATGAGCCAAATGTGATGATTCTACGGGATAAAAACAATGAAATGACCTTGGCAATATCATAATGTTCAAGGAAGCTGTCTTATAATCAAGACTGGTGGCAAATGCATCAACACGTATGACATTTCTTAAAGGTTGTGATTTAAAGATAACTAGCGCATCATTAACGTCATTAATTCAACAAAAAATATCTTCATCACAGTTTATACACTGGAAAAAACTTTGTGCCTAAAATGAGGATAATAAGTTGCAATACTGAATTTTTATTGAATGCACACAGTTCCACTGAGTTCCACTGGCTAATTTAAAAGAATTTGGTCATTGTCATTCATGTATTTCAAAGAAAACTCAGCTAATGTAGGAACAGCAACCAGCAAAATAAATTAAACAAATGATAAAGTGAAGTCAACAACACTGTATCAAAATTGATACCTAATTAAATACACATTATTGAAGCCATAAGGAAATATTCAAAAAAGGAATTACTGCTACTGGTCTCAAGAGATATGAATCTTCCATTGGCTTAGTAGTGTTAATTGATATACATGGCCAGTCTATTAGAGCCACAAAGAGAATTTCAATCCAAACAGCACACAAGGGCCTTGCAGTGGACTCCTTACACAACTAAATTAGAAAAACATGGGCTGAGAGAGAGCTGGGCAACGGGGGGGCTAAGAGGCTTACAAGTCCCTTGTCAGATATTCCTCTTCTCCCTGAGGATCCCAGATGGGAGGGAGTCTGGAGGAGCAGGCAGCACCACGAATCCCACCTCTGATGTCTTCCTCTGGGCAGCAGAAGGCAGAGGAGGGTGGGGCATTAGTCCTGTTGAGCAGAGCTTGATTTGATCTTAATGTGAGCTATAAAAAGGAGGTTTGGCAACCAAGGGGGTCTGTTTCAACTATCAGCCCAATCAGAGATAATCCTACTGATTTAGACACAGACACCTGGCTGGATGGATAGTGACAGATGTAAAAGTCTCAGTCACAGAGTACTATGTCTTGCCCCCATGTCTTCTAGGTCTGCCTTCTATCAGAGGCTTAATTGAAGCGACTGATCTCCATATTGCTCTTTTCATTGTTGCTAACGGCAACACAGCCGTGAAACAGCTGAGCGAGGTTACTATTTGAGGAGCTGAGGGTTTAAACCTACAATCAATGGGTCAGCAAGTGCAAATAATAGCCAAGTGATATGAATACAACTGCTATGAAATGAAAGGAAGTGTAGGTTGACAGAGTCCCCTGCCAATTACACTGAATGGAAAAATCAGCCACTAAGTCTTATTGTATTGACCACGAGCGAATGCGCGCTGCTGGCCTGGTGCTGAAAGAGTTGAGAGATCTTATCTGGTGGTGTGTCAGATTCACAAAGTAGTTTTGCTCTGACCAGCTCATGACAAAACCTGATATACACGTCAACAGAAAACCGAACCTATGATTTTTAAGAATGTTATTTCCTTTAATTCTAAATTAGCATGCGTTCTGTACTTTTTCATAGTCTATTTTTCTTCTAGACTATAGGTCAAGCTAAATATAGCTTGCTTTATTTCATCAGCAAAAAATCTCAGGAAACCAAAATAAAGCTATTCAAACAATATGAGATGTTGAAAAAAATGGAAAAAGTCAAATCCTTAGATAAAATTAGCTGTGTACAAAACCCATCCTCTGCTTATTGTACTTGCACCCTTAGAATATTACTTTCCTTCCAACGCTAACAAAACAAATACGGAGCATGTTGATGATAATCTTGCCTCCTCCAGACACAAGAGGTCTACTGCTTCTTGCTGTTCTTCACTGATGGCAGAACTAGACTGAAGAAACCAAAACAGTCTGACCAGGAAAGATCTGACATGTTATGACTGCTGCCATTATATAGCTCAATCAGATACAGAGACTGAAAGAACTGACAAAAAAAAACACTGCAGGAAAAACACACGAACAGATGACACACTGAAAATGGAGAAAATTACGTTATTTTTTACAATTAGGCTACTGTGTTTACACTGCCACAAACTGTATTGTGCTACAGAGCCCATGGGTTAAAGAGGGATTGAAGAGAATTAGAAATTAGGTGACTGGCACTGTACAGAGGACATGGAGAAAGTTTCCACAGCAATGTAATCCTGCATCTTGCACGTTGCACTGCTGAAGCAGGCTCTCCTCCTTCTGAGATGCAGGTCAGTCAGCGCATCTTATTTGTTTCATATAGGCTTTCCACAATGCCCGGTGTTGTCAGTCATAATATATTCCCTTGGTCTCCTGTCAGCACATATAAATCTCAACAGTGCTGTCAAAACAGCAGGACTGCCTCTGCTAAGAGCATTTGTAAAGTGAGCAGTTGGGTGATTGCTTCTTCTGGGGCCTTACAGTATCCTGTGATCTTGTGATGCCTCTGGCCTCTCTCTGCCACACAAAGCTTTTTACAGCTGTCTTAAGGATTACACTGATCAGTCATCAGACAACCACTATGAATAGTGGATATACAGCTCAAAAGAAACTGGCTTTTCCCCTACCAGTGGTTCGCCTAATCTGACAGAACATTCAGATCTCTCGAATATGTGAAAAAGGTTTCCATCATCAATGGGCCTTTTTCATAGCAGACATTTTGACTTATTAGGAAAAACACGGCAACACAACCCTGTAAGCAAAGCCACTTCATGGAATTTATCCATCATGAATTTTATTAATTACACTTGTTATTTTACCAGTGTAATTTGTCAAAATGTAAGGAGTGAAAAGGGTCCATTAGCTGATGTGCACAGTATTGCATTACATTCTACATTTTAGTGTGGAACCTCATATATGAGTTCAAAGTATTTTAGTTTTTGTTAATGTTGGCAACTTTAGCATGCAGAGGGGCAATCGCAATGTGCTCAATTATTTTAAATAGATTCTACTGTCACAGTACTTGGTTTTGTGTTGTAAGATAGACTCATATTATATTTGAATGCAAATTTGATATTTTAAATGTTATTACTGCACTTAAATACAACATTTTTTACTGATGGTAAAATCAACAATATTTTTTGGGTTACAAAAAAACTCAAAAAGGAAAAGATATGTATATAATGTATAATATATTATTTCCATATATTTTTCCCCTATTTTACCATTCCGAGAAAACTACAAGTGGATCTCAAATGCTCCAGTTTATTACTGTGTTTCGGGAAAACAAAATTCCTATCAGCAATAGGAATGTTTTTCAAATTGAAAATGAGGATGCCAGTAGTTCCTCATCAGGTTATACTCAGCTGTGGTGTAGAGCAGGTATAAGCAGGAACGGTCTGTGTTGGTGTTATCACCTTTAAGAGTAGTGCTTATTAGTCTGTGATCATTACTCAAAACTTTTCAAAGTGTGAGTGAGATTCAGAACAAGCTGATGCTGACAACTTCTATCCACTCTATCCTTGGGCTGCAATGGTTTCCTTCTGTATGTCTCTAATGCTCTGAGCGTTCCTCCCCTCACCTTTTCACCTGCAGAGCCCTCCGAACTGAATGTGATTGGGGAAGTGATGCACGGATCCACAGTGACACTCACTGTCAGCTTAAAATGACTACAGTGTATATAACCATAAATACACATATTTAGTGATTTACATAGAGCTGCAACCACGTGCACAGGCACATGAAGCTGCTCTGTATTATGATGCACTTGTACAACTGCACTCCATGACCTATTTATTACATTACATTACATAAGACCCACCATAACCTAAGGATGTAAGTTAGTAGATAGATTTTGACAGATTCATTTATAGTCTTAACAAAGGCCATGCCTTGACAGGGAATAGAATAGAATAGCATAGAATAGGGATGAATGAACAATGCAGCTATTGTAATAGACTCACTTGTGGCAAAGTATTTTGTATACTGATACACTGCAGCCAGTATCACCATATATTAATTTCTCATTTGTCACTAGTACACTGGCACCAAGCCTTTCTGTTCTTTTTTAGCGTTTGGAGATTACAAATCAATGTGTTATATTGTGTGTTATATTGTGTCATGCACTTAATATTTGTGCATACTGTCAATCATAAAAGCAGTTTTCCTCAAAAAAAGAGTCCACTTTCTGGCAGTTACGGCCGCTCTACACACAGGCAGGAGTAATGTCAGTCATTAACATGTCGATGTGTGTTTTAAAACACTTAGACTATACTGTATAGTTCTCGTTACAGACGGTATCAATGAGTTTTCAAAAAAAAAAAAAAAAAAAAAAACCAGTGACACACACTCCATTGCGCAGTAAACCAACTTAGTCTGTTCCTGCTTAATGGACATAATTTCCCCATTCATAAGCATAGGCTATGCTCTCCTCATTGACATATACTCTAAGGATGGTACGGTATCTTGGCCTGGTATACCCTGCAATCGGGCCCCCAGACTAGACTCGGCTAGTCTCAACTAGAGTAGACTAGAATTCGTGCGTACACCTAATTCGGTCAAACAACGTTCAGATTCTGTCAAGTATTGCAAGGAACTAACATGGTCATAGCCGCAGAAAGCAGGAGTCACAATAAATCTTTAGGCATGTTATAGCTTCTGGTTAAGGCCAAGCACACATACGCTCACGTTTTGTTTTTTGTTTATTTTGTATAAAGCACGAGAATATGCACCGTCAGCTAACATATAGTAACAGAGATTGACTTACCTATAAATGTTGGATTCAATGCTCTGACCATGCACTTAACACAACAAATTGAACTTCCCTTTGCCAGCGGCGCCGTAACAATCGCTGCCCTGATTGGTCGAGCTCTACCAACGTCTTTTATGATTGGACAATAAGCTCCAAAACATTAACAAGCGTCACTACTTTACTAGCAATATGGCAGCTCCCATGAACACTGTGGCTAAACCCTCGGCTGAACGTTCACTGTTCAGTACTACGAGTTTTCAGAAGAAAACAAGGAGCAAGTTAATCTCCATACCTGGCACCAGACCTTCGGTTCAAAACGGACAGCTCTTAGTTTCCACCGGTGTCACCTCTCTCGACTTTCTGCTCGGTCAGTCTTGCTGTTGAGGCTCAGCGTTAGCGCTAGCTACACAGCTAACAGTGTTTCTCAATTTAACGTCAGTTAAATACACTCATATTAATTACAAAATACTAGTGTAATTAATTTCTCGAAAGGGAAACCTATCAGTCGAACAGGAGATGAAGTTTTGTCACTGCCAGGGCAGGACAAACGATACTGAATGCGTGAAAGTTAATGTTAGCAGTATGGATATCACACAGATTTCAGGCATATTTTGTTTGAATCTGTTACATTATACAGAAAGCTAATTTTACACTGCATTGCACAAAGCCCACTAGGAGGGATTTGCCGGGAAGTTTTGTCTGCAGAGATTTTTCTTGTTAGAGGCTAATGTTGCTACCTTACTCCACTGTTTCTGACTTAAGCCACCAAGGAACAAAATAGTACAAAAACTTTGATGCCCCTGTCTGGTCTTAATGCTCGTGTAACAGCTGCCATTTAAAAAAGGAAATGCCTCATTAAAATATGCTGCAAAATTCCACTTAATTGATACTTAATGACATCTTCTTCCAGTTCTTATAACATTAGATTTGAGACATAACATAAACAACTTTTGCTCTCAAATTTATCACAAGTTGACATATTTGGTATACCATGAGCAAACGAAAGAGCAAGAAAAGAAAGAAAGAAGAACTAGGCACTTATGAGCTAAAGTCTGATTGTGTGTCGTTTTCCTGTACTAATGCAGTAATGTACCGTCATCGCATATTGTTTAATGACGTTTTATGATATGATAAGATAAGGTATGCCGTTCTCAAATGGCACACAAACCATTGTAATGTATAGACACTAATGTTTTATAGGAGAAAATACATGGGAAATCTTTAAAATCATGAAAAAATAAATAATCCTCATTCTCAGTCCTAACCTTGTTCAATAGGATGGGCTTTGTTCTCAAAATCTGGTTTGGGATAGTCTTTGTAGCTTCTTTACCACATTGTAAGCCAATGAAGTATGTCCTCCCTTCATCTTAAATACATAAATATTGAATAACTGGGTAGTTACTTGGGTTGAGATTCTTATGTCTCAGAAGGGCCAATGCTTTCTTCTTGTGCAAGTTTTTCATCTTCTGCAAAAAGACTGGCTGGTAGATAAAAATTTAAATTCACAAAATAATTGATATGCTTGGACCTCTGACATTAATGTATCATGCCTTTTATTTAAATCTAAAACAACATTTGGAGGATCAGATGAGTGCACTTCAAATGTCCAAATGTCCGAGATGTCACTTGTCTTGTTCTCTCATCCTAAACCTATTAAAACCCCTGTAATCTCAGATTATTAGACATATACAGTACTATCTTGCACTGCCATACAGGACCAAGGTCTAGGGGAACCCCAGAACATTGTGGGTTAAATGAAAAAAAAAAAACAACAACAATATTTTGTGTTGAATGAATTTAATAAAGCAGTCAGAATTGTCAACGGCTGTCCGTAAAGCCTCTTAGTTTACCTGTGGTCTTTGATCTGATTTTTAAAAGGGTTTATGGAACTCTTGCCATAACCAGAAAACATGAGATGTCTCATCAGATAGTCAATTCTCCACCAAGCCTTTTTTCATGTAAGACATTTTGACATCACAGCAGAAAAGGCACAGATGTAAAAAATTAAATTAATGATGGTTGTATTCCATTTAGCTGCTACGGTTTTGGGGTCCTGCTAATTTCCGTACTCACTTATTACTATGACAAGTCAAAATGTCTGCTGTGAAAAGGGCATATCTTCTTGTTAAGATGAATACACAGCTGTGGAGAGAGTAAAGGAGGTAGCAGTTGGCCAAAGCGAGGCTCCAAGTCATTCACACTGATCCAGAGCAAGACAGAGTCTGTAAAATGTGACTTATATATTTTTTTTAAATGATGTTATTGTTTTTCTTTTCTCAACAAACAGGTGGTGGGTTAGCAGTTGGAACAGTACTTCTCATAGGTGAGCTTTTCACGTTTCAAATCAAATATGATTTGATTTTAAGGTCCCATGAAGTGGTATCCTTATTTTATTTGATTTATTTCATTTTGAAACACGTTTGGGCAGAAGATAAGACAGTGAGGAATCATACTTATTTGGCATATTTCATTGGATCCTTTATAGTACATGTAAATGCATTTATATTAGAAGATACTGTAACTTCTTATGGATAATTTTGCTGATAATTTCCTACATTGTAATCAGACGCTGAAGTGGTAAAGAATAAATATTTATAAATGAGATTAACTTTGAGCAAATAATAAACCTGAGTTTACACAGCCTGTGGTGAATATTGTGTGTGTGAGATGCCATTGTACACCATACACAACAGTTCACTCATCCTGAACTACAGTTAACCGTTTTGTCTTTAGGCTTCATGAGCAAGTTTAATGTGTACTTACCATAATTCTTAAAGCAGTGTTTTAATACCCGAAGCCATGCTCTTTTATTTGCTGTGACTGGAGCCATGGAAGAAAAGTTGTAAGTGATGAACCAATGTTACAGCAGATGTTGGTTTGGTAGTTGTCAGTGCATTGGTGTTCAGAAAGATAAATTATATGTAATATTGGATACTTTGAGCCAGGAAGGTATATGCATGCTACTCTTTTCTGAAGCATTATAGCCTTCATCTTTTTTTTGCAACTCTTTGAAACTCTTTGTCAAGAAGTTGTATAGACTTTAAATGACACTGCAATAACCAGAAATGTAGCTTTGAACTACTATCCATATATTCCTGTATAGCAAAAAATCAAGTGTGATCCCCAAATTGACTTCTGTAGCACTTTCAGTCTGCCATGGGCTAATAATTCCGTCCTAGTGTGCTCAGGATCTTTGTGGTTAGCGCGTTACTGTCCATGGCAAATAGACTAATGACCTGATGTCACTAGTTAGAATCCCAGGTGTTCACACTTCTACTATGATCCATAATTAATATGTTCATCTGCAGATGTGTTATCAAAGTTTTTTGGAATTACATTCAAAATAAGTGTGTTTTTAAAGGACATAAATGTCTTCCACTGTAATATTATTATTATTATTATTATTATCATCATTCATCATAGGTTCGGCTATATGCACTGTTAGACAGTAAGGTTAAGGTAGTCTTGTTTCTGCTTGAAGCTGTAATTTGTTTGTAGCCAAGGCCTATACCAACTGATGATATTGCTTTGCCCTTTAATTCATCCCCCCAATCGATGCAGGAGCCAGTGATTACACACTAATGCGTTCTTCCCTTCCATTTTGTGAATCATTGTACGGTTGGTTTCATCTGGTAATGAGAGACACAGTAAAGGTGAAATGCGTGTGTGCGCTCTGTTGTGTTTGTCTCTGAAAGAGTGGTGTGTGCTTGTGTGTGCACGTTGTGCTGTCTGTGTGTCTGTTTTGTTATGTGGGTGGGTGGGATGGGGGGAGTTTGGAGTGTGTGTTTGTTTGTGTTTGTTTCAGGCAGTCATCTCCTACAGTCTGCCCCTTTAGCCATGATGGCCTGTTTGTGAGACGCAGACATAAAATTATCAGACTGGTCGTTGTCTGCCTTTGAAGTGTCTTGAGCTGTCCATCCTGATTTGTCAACCAGAGGGGGATCAGCCCAGTATGGCTTCTGTCTCAAGATTTCTCATCTCTTGTGTTTTTCTAAAAGAAGGAACAAAGCTTACCAGCTCTTATTATGCTGACCATGTATGGTTTAATTCCATTAGTTAGAGGATGCATTTTTCTTTCAATGCACCTTTAATAGTTGCTATTAATTTTGGTGTAAATTTTTTATATTTTAATATTTCACAGCTTTTAGGTGGACTTTGAACAAGAAAGATCTTGAGTTTTGAGCACAGTTTTAATGGTTCCCATAATAATTTCACTGACAAACTAAGTATTACTCTGAAAAACTAAATAGTTAGAAAATAAGACATATCTAAGCTGAAGAATAATTGCAAGAGATACAGTGAGAATTTATAGCAAATTACAGGGTGTACGCAAAAGTAATTTCAATATGCATTGAAAACCAAAATAACCTTGACATTACTTAATCACAATTTCAAACTGCTATAAAGGTAGATTATATATGGCTGCATGCCAGTTAGTTTAGTTCAGTTCAGGTCAGATCTATATTTTCCTACAACAGGAAGTTACTTTTTCAATAAGGCAGCAAAAAAACATAAACACAATAAAAACACAGTTAGACAACTAAAGACTTTAAAAGTGCTGGTACCATTCAGTACAGTATAGAATAAAAGCTTTGTGTGATTAAAAACCAAAAAAATCTGCAACTATAAGAATAGGGATAAAATAAGATAACTGGAAATGTTATTCAGCTGTAGAAGAGTTTTTGAAATCCAAATTTCCACATGTAAGAGGCAATATTAGATACCTAACAGAGCACCAAAGAGGCCAAGACATCCATCTTGCACAGGTATAATAACAATAATAATAACAATAATAATATTAATAATTACTATTATTATTAATGTTATTATTGTTATTGTTATTATTATTATTATTATGTGATTAAGTAATAATTTTAATGCGTTGAGGTACATGGTCTCAAACATCATAATACCAAATGCCTGAAAGTGACAAACTGCTCGATAAAGAGGGATAGCAGTCACACAAGTTAAAGGTTTAGAGATTTGACAGACATATACAGTACATGGGGGTTGACGAATGCTGCCAACTGGCAATCAACCTAATAAAACCACCTTTTGTGTCAGTGTTTATTTCAAAGCTCAGGACAGTTTTGATTAAATGATTATTTGTTTACCCGCAATATTTCCATTGAGCTGCTCAGTAGAAATAATAGTGCTTCATAGACCAAAGACTCATACAAGGGGGAAAACACTCTGACCTAGATATTTTGTCTCCTCCCTCTGCAGCTTTAGCAGATATGATTCAGGACTCTTGCGCTCCCACCCCCCTGTGTGATGGCAAATGAAACAGAGGCGTTTCTCCCTTTGCCAAACCTTAGTCAGAATAAGCAAAAAAATTAAGGAGAAAAAAATCATCCCATGACTGTCCAGAGTGACTGATCTACCTCAAAGATATGACCGTCCCCCACCCCCTGTTGCTCCTATACCCTGACACCTCCTGCCCCCTCCCCTTACCCCCCGCCTCAACAGCCTAATGACTCCTGGAGGTTCCATTTGTAAGGCTCCCATAGAAACACAACCACAATAGGCCCCATCTTGAGAGGGCCCATCTGGGAGTCTTTGTGGGGCCTGCTGAAAGCCACAAAGGCCTGCTGACCTAGAAACCCATCAATAAGAGAACAGGGAGCCCCACCGACAACAAATTGAAGAGCCATGGAATTTCCTGGGCCATCCTGAGTCCGTAGGTGAGGACATAGACTGGGAACGTGGGAGGGGGGAATTCTCCGGATGTTCGAGGATGACACGTCAGGATGTCATTCCCAAGCTGTCAGCTGTATGCCCATTACCTTAAACTGTCACTGCTGCCTTTGTCCTTGTGCCCACTCTTTGTCATTGTGTGGAGAGGCCTATGAAATCTTTACAAAATGTTGATTGTGACAGGAGGCAGTAGTAGCATGCTGGGTAGAGTTATGTGCCCTGCTCGGGGGGGGGGGGGGTTTCATGGTGATGATGCAGGCTGTTTTTTGTGGATTTGGGGTGTGGAAGAGCTGGGTGGCTGCTTTGTTTGCACTGGGAAAGGCTACATTTGGGAAAGTATGTTTGATGTTTAAAATTAGTTGTCAGTCCATTTAATGCCTGAGACACCCCTGCAGATGAAACTGTAATGTCATCACTCCCAATGAGAATTATTTTCCACTTGTGTTTAAAGTGTTTCTTATCACTTGTATATGCCTTTTAACCTACTTTTACGATAATAATACACCGGATGTGATAGGCACTAGAAGCATAATAATGAAAGGATGCCATTGCGATCGAAATTCACACAAAAAGCAGAGATTCAAGTGAACCAGGTGTCAGGAAGAATTTTGAGCACAGGCACTATCTTATCCTACTTCTGCCTCCTCCTGTTGGTAGTCCTGACAGCTGGGGTACGTTTACGTTCAGTGGGATGGCACAGGTGAATCCTTAAGACAGATGTCTCCCTCTCACCTCCGCTGCTGGTTGGGGAAATTGTAGGTGAAACAAGAATAATGTTAAGACCCTAACAAGAGCGCAGAAGATGTCATCTCTATTTTGATGGTCAGATCACACAGCAACACCTATGTTTCTCTGCCATGTTGATTGCTTCTTCATCTGTTCCCTACAAAAGGTAGCCCAAGTGTGGTCCTTACATCAATTACAGTCAGCAGCTGTGATGTGGTCATGAACTACTGGATCTGTGGTGTTTGAATGAATGGTCAGAATGAGACAAGATGTAATGATAGACTTGAGGATGATGTTGTATCTACTTTATCATTAAATCCTTTCCTCGGGCTTTAATGACAGTATTAGCAGTATGGCATTGAATGACAGTATCTTGTGTACATTTATTTGAGTTTTCCATTCACACTAAAATTCTGATTGTTGTCTTTTGTTTCTTTTTTAGAGGAGGACCGATATGATAGCTACTCCCGGATGATCTTAAAGTACTTCCTGGCAGAAGGGGTGGTATGTCGACATGAACTCTATGTGGCGGCAGCTCAAGATAACCCTGATGATATCTTACAGGTATGCGAGGAGGTGTCGTCTATTCTTTAAACTCTTGGGAAAGAATTTTGTAATGATAAGTATCATTTTTTCCCCAAACTACAAGTTTTGACAAACCATCCACAATGAAGCTAAGATGGCCTGAATGTGTCTACTTCAGCATCAACCCTATATAACAGCTGTACTGTCAAAAAGACATTTTTTTGAAAAACTTTTGTGTACTCTTTAATCATCAGAAGAGGTTGGAAATAGTATGCCTACTTTTAGAAGTGGTTTTTTTGTCACAGTATATTAATCAGCAACCACTGTACCACAGTATTCAGCCTGGTTCGTGATGATCAGACCATGATTTAGTAGATATTATAGGTGCACAACTTTCCCCAAGATGTATCAGGGTCAGCGAGGGTATCTGAAAGGTCGAGGGTAGCATGGTTGTCACATTGTTGAAATGTTTCCCGATGCATCACTCTGTGAAGAGAGGTGTAGCCCCAGACGCTGACTGCCACCCAGCATACAGGAGGAGGGCCTTTCTCCAACTGATTGATAGTGGGAGGGGTCACGGCCTCACCCTCTCTTTACATATCAAAGGCTTATTAAGAGAGGGGGACTCCCAATGGGGATATATCAGATCATTTAGTGTTTTCACAGCTACATTCACAGTATGCTAATCTTCAGATGCTAAGGTTGTACTTAATGCATTACAATAACATGCACACAAGAAATCAGCTTACTAGGATAAATCAGGTTAAAGCAGGAAATTGGAGAACGTGTTCACATGCGCTGCAACGCCTCGGTTACTTAAAAACCCATGTTTGCTTGGATTAACTAATCTATCAAATTTCCCACCCAGCCCTACAATGTTTTTGCACCAAAGGCTTGAAAGTTTTTGGGTTTTTTTTGTTTGGTATTGTTTTGTTTTGTTTTTTGGGGGGGTTCTTTTTTAATAGACATTTGTGGAAAGTCTGGGTACTGGTTATACAGTGAAAGAGCAGGCTCTATTATGAGAGTTTTTTGGGGTCTCGATTTTACACATAGTTTACAGTTCTGATTAACTTTGACCTATTTCAGTTTCAGTTTTAGTCAAACTTCAGATCTAATTATTTTTGATACAAGGACACAATGCACCAAGGATCAGTCATTCCTCTGCACTGCTGCTACGACAGTAGTTTTCCTGTCTGAACTCTTTGTCATGCACATGTGCTCTTGTAAAAAAGCCATTAGAAACCCAGTTAAGAGTATTCATGAACAAATAATCAGGTTTCTCTAAGAAAAATCTCACTGTTTGTATCTGGGTTTTTCTTTATTGTTTCACCACAATTAAGAAAACCAGGTTTGTTCTCATTTATGTGACTTTTAGGAAATCACAAAGCCGACACTGAAGTGCACTTAAATTGATCAGCAAGGCTGTACTGTTTTGCAACGCTGTGGCAACTTCCACAGTGAAATTACACAAAAACGAGAAAAAATTAAATGTCTTTTTGATCCATTACAATCAGCATATTTTAATTTATTGTGTTCATTTTATGTTTTTGTACAGGAACTCCCAGCTCCCATCTTGGACGATGTTGCTATCCACAAACCAGCAGAGCAGCCCAGGCTGTCTTGTGAACCTCACGACAGTTTGGATGCCATGAAGATTGCTTGGCGTTATCAGAATCTTCCAAAAGTACAGGTAATCAGGTGATGAAATGACAGATTGTGCTATCTGTTGATCCTAATAATGGCATCTTGTTGTCAGTACAGTATACGGTAGAATATAAGTAACATTGTGATCATTCTACTTTTATTAAAAGTCCAACATGTTTCTCTGCTAATGATGATATGAGAGAGACCAGCATTGGCTCTCTGCTGTTAGCGGTTTAGCAATTGTCTCCACAGCTAAATCCATCAGCTTCTAAACTCCTTTGTGGAGTGAATAAGGCCTCGGCCTCTCCTTTCAGAGCTGGACCAGATTACTCACACTTAGCTGGCAATAGGTAGGCTTTTTCACTGGTCCCCAACTCACATATACACACATACACACACGCCTGCACCCCTGCTTAGCCTGGGAAACAACAGTACTTTGCAGCCTGTGCATTGACATGTCTGCTCGCTCAACCCTATGACCCAGACCTGCTCCTCTGTCTTTCCCCAAATCCCTGCTTTTCCCCCTGCTAGGGTCGGCAGCCCTACACTCTTTCTTCCGCTTTGAGGAGAGGTGACCCTCCCCTTCTATTTCTCTGCAGTCTCCCCCCTTCGGTCTATAATCCATATCGCTATGTGGATTAACAGCACACAGTGTGTCCCTGGGGATCCTCTCCCTCTTTCTCTCTCCCTGGAAACTTCTTTATATCTGTGTCCTTTCCTCACCTCTCCCCCTTCCCCTGTAAAATCGTCTTTACAAACCACTAGTAAGCCCCACCAGAGGATTTGCATCTCAAATTCACCCCCAGAGTCAACGCTTACTTTCCCCTTACACACACCTCTCCTGGCATATCCCACTGTGTCGCTCTCCCGATGAAGACATCAGATCAAAGGTGAGGCCGTCAGGGCGGGGATGGAACGCTAAGCGGGTTGCCTAGCTCACAAAGAGAAGATGAGCCCCTGACCCCCCTGCCCTGCTGACCCCCTCGTCCCGCCAGGAGAGGGACACACCGGGGGCCCTAATCCAGATTAGGAGTAGATTAAGGGCCCCTCTAACAATGGAATCCCTGGTTTCACTGAGAGAGAAGAGCTAAAACTCTCTCTTTCAGCTGCAGGAAAACATCCGCCTTCCCCTGCGTCCCTGACACATTTGCTTTCACAGTCAGAAGTGGACATTTATGTGAAGAAATGATTAAGAGCATGCTCATAGTGGTGATTTAACTTCTCTGCTGTAGGAATGTTGATGATTGACCCATAAACAATGCAATTGCATTACCATAGTATTGTGGATCACACTCATTTAACATGTTAGAAACACAAATAAGATTATTTTTCTCATGAATTACTTAATTGTTATCTGTAATTAGTTAAATGCACACCATTTTTGTAAGAAGGGAAAAGCAGGCAGTAGTATAAGATATAATTTTAAAATGCTCTTTAATAAAGGGCTTTAGTGTATATATTCTTTACAATGAGTTTGAATCGTTGACCTCCTCAGAGTGCCCTGGCATCCTCCTCCCGGTTCGGGCACTACTATGATGTCTCCAAGATGATGGAGCCAGAAATTCGCCAAGCAGCCAAGTGCTACCGCTTCTACCTTCCTGAACATCCCAGCCAGTCATCACCCACATACAGGTAAAACAACAAGACATCATCCACAGAACGCATGGAAACCAATGAGACACCATCCGCAGAACACAGGCACACAAACACGACATCATCCACAAACCACAGTTACACAAATTAGACGTCATCCACAGAACACAGGTAAGCAAACATGGCATCGTTCACAGAATATAGGTAAACTAACAATGCAGACAGACAACATAATTTAAAGAGCACACGCTCTATGAGCTATGCAACCAGCATTTGCATTAGAGAAAAGTCGGAGAAAAGTTGACCTGAGAGGAAGAAACTCTAGATTGAGCTGTCCCCAGTAACATGCAAAGCGCTTTGCTTGAGATACAAATTTATAAGAATTTAACTATAGGGCTGCAACTAGCAATTGTTTTCATTTCAATCCCCATGTACTGTTTATCAGTTTATCTTTTCTCTTTTTTTAGTTAATTGTTTTGTCCTTAAAATGTCAGAAAATAGCAAAAAATGCCCAGCACAGGAGAATCAAGAACTCAAGTTACATTATTCAGATGTCTTGTTTTGTGCAACCAACAGTCCAAAAACCAGAGATCAGTCAGGTAATCGATCAATTCATTGTTTCAGCTCTAATAAACTGTGTGCATTTTATTACCTGTAGCTGCAGAAAAACAATACATTTTATTACTTTATTGATTTATTGAATTGCTTCAAAATATAAAAAAGTAGAAAGCTGAAATCACCTCGTATCATTTTGTTTATTTCACTGTTTGCAACTAAACAGTGTTTTTAAAAATTAAATTTTAAACACTGAATCATTCAGTATTATTACCCTTTAAACAACTGATATAAATCAGTTAAAATCAGCGTGATCTATCCCCTCTTCTGAATAGTTTGCCAATGGCCTAAGTCATTCACTCCTCAAGGTTACATACACAATTCAAGGTTGTGTATGTCTATTCAAATAAGGGCCTTGTTTGCTCAGCGTCTGTTTGATTTCTCCTGCGTTGAGTGTACTTAGGGTTCAGAGGTCATGCAGGCTCTTTACTCAGAGTGCGCTGCTGAGCACACAAGGGCACACGAAGGCACACTCACACACACTGAGTAAATACAGCAATCTGGAGCACAGAGGATGTGGAGGAGGCTTTATAGAATCCCTCTTCCTTTATTTCAGCAAACAGACTGTTTAACGGAGCATCCATGCAAACACATTAAATGCTGTGGATATTCAGTTTAAAATATGCATTTTCACAAGTGTGGACCATGAAGTGAGCAGCATTCGCTAACGTGCTAAATATCAGTTCACAGCCTAATAATGCTTATTAATAGGGAACAAATAAAATAATATAATATCTGCTCCATCGATCCTAGCAGTGTTTTGTGGCAGTCTAGTGAGTAAGAGTGACATGGTGTGTTTTTTTTTTGGTTTTTTTTTGTGCCGTTGTGGCATCTGAATGGGTTATAGATCTCACAGACATTTTGACAGCAGGAAACTACACCTGCACTGCACCATTGTGCCCCCAGCCCCACCCCAAAACTGACACACATACATACACGCACACACACACTCAGTGCATTACACACACACATGTACCACACAAACTCCTAAGCAGGCTACTCCCCCTTGCACGTGTCTACAGCCCCATGTTGATACCCTTGCTGTTAAATTGCTCCGTTTCACTTGAAGGCATAATTGGCACAAATTGCTCTCTAGGTGATACAGATCCTGTTGTTTAAGACCAAGCATCCCCCTTCTCTTCTCCTTTCTTCCCTCGCTGAAAGAGGAACACTGAGATAAAGAAGCTTCCCTGTGTATGATCCTAATTAGCCGATGCACCAGCCCCTGTAGCTAAGCACCTAGACCTTTTTGGTACCTGAATGAGGGGAGCTCAGTAGGGGTAGCCAAAACACAATGCTATCCTACACAATGGCTGCCAACCAGAGGCAACCTCCTGCTCAACTGCATGTCAAACCATCCCAGCCCCCTACCTCAGAGCAGGGGCATGGGCAGAGAGGCCAGGAAGGGTAGGTGTCCCTCTTTCACCGAACCAGCTCTATCATTACCCCCGCAGGGTCAGGAGGCACCATTGTTGGGCTGAATAACTGAAATAGAGTACATGGATATACTTGGTGCAAGTGTAATCAACACGATTGTGTATTACTGTTCATTATGTAGGGCTATTGACGTGTGACCAGTCTATGTGTATCAGCTTTTGTAGCTTGCAGGTCGAATTGACGACTGTCATAGCAGCCCACTGTGACGCACTACAGAGTGGTCATTACAATGGTGGGGCGTTCTTAAGTGGAGAACCTGTGTAAAAAGATGGGGTTAACATTCCTATTGGCCATCGTATAGGCATATAGTGGGCTCAGCAGCAATCCATCCCTTGACTGTTGCTAAATTTTGCTCCGATGGTACTGTATGCCCTTTGTCAGTGGTGCACATCTTACCCCTGATTAAACACCAAAATGCTGCTCCCTGTTAATTTTAGATACCAGCCCATTAATTCCCCCCCTCCTCCTCACTTATCATCTTTGTTGTGTGTATGTTTGTGCGTATGCGTGTCTCATCTGTCTGTCTGTCTGTCTGTCTCGGCACAATCAGATCCTCAGGGAGCTGACAGAGAACCAGTCATGTTGTAATTTAATCAACCAAATAAATTAATTGGATCTCTTGATATGGATCATCTGTCTGCTTCAGTGGCTCCAGAAAAGCACAGTCAGGAGGAACATGCTGCAGTCATAGAGGATTAAGCGACTGCAATGATAGGCTTGGCCCAGTTTTATCAAAATGGTTACGTTTACAGTTTACACCCCCTAAATAACCCTTTTATGTTCTCTTTCTGGTTGTCGTCTCCACGTTGTCCACTCTTTCCTCTCTCCTGTGCTCCCTCCAGTCCAGTACTTGAATCCTACTCTGCGTTGTTGAAGTCACTTCAAGAGGTCATACACAGGGAGGGCTTTGACGTATCAGCCCCCATGGTAAGAACCAGAACTCAACGACTTCTTTCCATTTGTTTCTTTTAGCCTGAATGCAGAGGTTTTTGCCACATATTTTCATCAACTACAACCTTATTTAAATATGTAGTAACTCTAATTATTGCCAACCATTTTAAGCAAGCCAACACATCCTTTCCACAAATAGCAATCATACAGTAACTCTATGTGTATGTATTTGTGGCATGGAAAAACAGCAGCCAAGGCAGCTGAACATGGAACAATTGTCCACTTCAGACCACCATTCCCTTCATGTTAAGTTTTATCACCTCTCAATCCATTCAACCAATTGAGTTAATGTGGAATGTTAAAAGGTTCAAAGATTGCATAAGTTTCTTTATTTATTTGACTCTATATTAGTACAAAAATCACATATCAGTCCAATTCGATGTACAAAATTTGTGGATTTGTTTGTGGTTTTGACAAAAAACATTGCTGAAATGAAGAAGCCATGTTGTAAGCTGCCGTCACACAAAAAGCCGGTATGCATCAATTTTTGCAACATTCACTGAATATAATTAAAGGTGACCTATTTGACTTGGTACATATGTGTGCCAGACTGCCAATATCTGCGTGTAGTCTCACTAATTACTATGAGTCCAGTCAAATTTTTGTGTATTTAATTTATATTGTATGATATACTTTAGAGGAGCATTTTTCAAAAAAGGGAAACTAGATGCATCTGTGACCCCAGGCTCTTCTGTCACATTCCAACCACCACTTCTCTCAAGTCTGTTTACCTCTCTTTCACCTGCTTGGGTTGGCCTCACCTGTGTATGTCCCAGCTGTGTGTGTCTTACCTTTGACATACATCTTTTTAATAATCATCAGTCCTCTACAGTACACCAGAAACATCCATGGCCCCGTCTGTCTCTTGGCATTCCTATTTATGTTTTCCACAGGGTCAAGTGTAATTCTGTCAACACATGCCTGCATATTTAGTATATACTGTGTGTGTGCGTGCGTGCGTGCGTGCACACGCCTTATTCACCTACATTCGGTGACCCCTCTGCTTGTCACCTGGAGCCACCTCTCCCCCTGTCACTCACATAAAGGATTTACCTCCAGTACCCCCTACCCTTCCTCCCTGAGCGCTGTCACTCACACACCAGATTAACTGCTGACATCATTAAAGCAGTGTGGCCGGCTGACATGCCGTTGGCAGAGCCCAGGAATGCAGACCGGCACAGAGTGACATGGGCACTGGCACAAGTATGCCCAGTATGGGTGACAGTTAGTGTGTGTGCATTTATTTGTTAATCTGCCATCATGGATTGTTAACAAGATGCAGATTTCATAGTAACTATTATGTAAATAACAGATTAGAACAAGGATAAGTCTCCCTGAGCATATTTGTTTGAGTCTCTCTGAGAGGAGTGGCAGCAGGACTGAGTCTCCACAGAGACTGGGTAGTGATTAGGATGTGGTCCCAGGCTGGCTGTATTCTATATGGCTGGCCTCTACTGGCAGTGTTCCCTCATTTTTCTATAGGCTAAACTATAGGAGTTAAGTTTGGCCTCTCCTCTTGATGTTGCCGCAGCAACACTCATGTTACCACAGTTCCCCCATGCTGGTCTGGACACATAGAAACAGATTTCTAATTCTTCTAAAACCTATGTAGGCAAAGCCGGGTAAACAAAGAGAGGCAAAACCTTATAATGACGAAGGCACACACACATCATTAATATTAAAGTATAGTAACATATAGAATTGAAGCACTGACGTTGAATGGTGTAGAGGAGGATGAACGTAGAGTCCAACGCGAGAGTTCTCCCTTGGGAAACTATGAGCCAACTGTGAAAAACTCCCAGAAACAATGGGGTTTATTTTTCTTAGATGCCTGTGATTCTGATCCAGATCCAAACGAAGCTTAGGTCATACTGTTGGGAGAGGAAGCAATGGGGAGTGGGGCGGAGGAGAGTTTGGGAGGGTCGAGATAATAGAGGGGGAGGGATAAAGGCGAGGGGAGGCTGGAAAAAAGGAAAAAGTGAGCAGATATTAGGCCAAGCTTTGTTAATCACTCTTGGCTCTTACCTCAGTAATCAGGAGCCATCCTGAAGAAAACCCAAATAAAAGGCAATTGTACTAAAGGTTAGAAACCTCTCACAGTTTGGACAGACTCCTCCATTCTCTCAGCTTCAGTGATATATATCCCACCACTATTTGGCCACTTTTTCTCTGTCTTCATGAGAGTGGGTTACCGTTGATCTCTTGCGGTGGGGTGGGGGGGTTCAAGGGAAGGCACTCCACCCTTACCCAGGCCCCCTTGGCTGCAGAGCATTGCTGTGGTGCCAAGAATGTGCTGGGGTTTCTGGGTGGCAGCCATATTGGAAGCCTGTCTGACAGGTCCATTGTGCGTGTGTCAGATGGCCTCTGTGATTGGGCAGTTGTGTCCAGTCACGTTTGGGCACTGTGTTCCGATCGTCTGTGCTGGTGAGCAGACTGTCCAGTTGCTCTCCCCCAGAGTTTGAGAATACTACCCAAGACAGCAGCACCTTAATGAAACACTTCAAAAGCAGTTATGCTTTTATCTTCAGATGCACTCTGTGAACTTTGGTGAAATCAAACAGTTTTATTGCACTAGTATATACTGTGGGCGTGTTTCAGGAGAATATTACATATGTCCATGATTCTTTACACATTTTCAGCATTCTCACCCCTTCTTTTTGCTCGCTCTTCCTTTTAGTCGAAGTCACGTAACATCCTGCGCATTGGGCTTCACTCTCTTGGCTCAGCTCTTTGGGGTGATGACCTGAGTTGCCATGACAACCCTACACATCGCCACGCCCTCACTACCTTTCTCTATGGACTGCGTGCTTTGCTGAGGTCATCACTGTCAGTTGCGGTAGTTACTGTACCTTCACATCTCATCCAGGTAAGACGATGTTTGACGCATGAGAACGACTCGACAGAGTTCGTGAGCATAAGCATCCACTCAGAGTAAAGCTTATCTGCATGTGACTACTAGCTGGCCTGATATAAATAATGATGTACACACTTTTTTTGCTAGTTTTAAACAGTTTAAAAAAGTTTGTCTCTAGTTTCTGAGGTGTGTGGTACAGCAAAAATATAATGATATGCAAGGGTTACAAGTCATAAGTGAAGAGGATTCTACCCTCTTTTTCACCTGTTTTTCTTCGCTCCCCTTTTGTCTCCTACGCACATACCTTAAATTGCCCTCAGAGGGATAAATAAAGTACTGAATTTGAATTGACTTGAATTTACCAGTAATGGACACTTAGGATTTTCTTGTGTGCGGGTTGTTGTTTGGGCCATGTACTTTTGCTTTGTCTCGTTCATTAATGAGGCACGAAGTTGGAAGGCTTTTGTAGTGAGGCCTCCTCCTGACCCTGTGGTTCATTGTCACCCTGGTATGACTCAGGCCTATGAGGGGCCTCTTCCTCCACGCATCACTCCGCACTTCATTCAAAAGCCTCTTAATCTATGTTTGCTTATTTGGGCTTTAATTACTTGAAGCTGTACACAGTGAGAGTGTGTGTCTGTGTATGCATTTTATTCTTTTACAAATGTCCCTCCTTGTAGTAATGTGTGTGTGTGTGTGTGTGTGTGTGTGTGTGTGTGTGTGTGTGTGTGTGTGTGTGTGTGTGTGTGTGTGTGTGTGTGTGTGTGGGAGGGGGGTGGGGGGGTATGAGTCCGCGTGCATGCGTCTGTGTCCAGTCTGGCCTCTCAGTGTGAAGGTGGAGTCATCTGCTGAGGCATATGGCAAACCACAGCCCTCCCCCAAACACTCGACCATAGAGGCACACTCACCAGAAAAGCCATCTGAGACATTTTTTACAGAAATGTTTTATCTTGCCCATACTTCAAACACCTTACTTCCTCATAGTCATCATTCACAAGAACGTGGAAACTGTGTTATCTGTGATCCCTTTATACAAAGATATAGGTTGATACTTAACTTTCAGAACAGCTGTGTTGTCACAACATGCTCTGGCTCCAGGCCTATATACTCAGTGCACAGTGGCGTTGGCCTAGTCAAAAAAGGTAAAGTGGCTAACTAGCAGATGTCAGCTGTGGTGGGAGCGGTCCCCCTGTCCCTCTCTGGCCCGGGTTCCAAACCCTTAATCTGTCTCCTCCCTTTCTCCACCCTGGGGAGAGAAGTGAATGAGTGGGGGAAGAAGAGGAGAGGGGGAAATTTTGGAGTGAATCAGGTGTTGGGTGACTAAGCCAACATAGAGGTAATGAGAGGCTGTAACGAGGGACATCTATGAACTGACCTCATGATTAGTAGCACTGTGAATCTCACTTGATGTTGTTGTCATAAGAAAAGATTCTAAGTGATCAACTGAGGTCGCCAGTGTGTGAAAGCTGCTCACTTTACGTTAATGACAACTGTTTGCTATTTTAAGAATTAACATGTTAGCATCTTTCTGCCAGTCCCTGTGCATAGATAATTAACTTCGTTAACAGAGTGTGGCCTTTGGAAGACTGTCTAGACTAGCAGCAGTGGGCTAGCTGAATGAGACCACACTGGACTCTCTATCCATTATTGAGCAGCTTGGGAAGCTGAGCAACTCACTGAAAGCCTCCTCACAGCAGCCCAGTGCCACAGTCCATCTGAAACATTAATTAGGCTTGTCTTAGCCTGGTCTTTTTCCATGGTAGTATCTCCTGCTACCACACCCATCCCCACAAGTAAACATACACAAACAAAATACACAGCCCTCCCTAAAATGCATCCATGTACACCTAACCTAGCTGCTCAGACAAGGTGCTGTCCTGACCTTTTCAAATATTTTGACTCAGGGTTTGGACTGGTCAAGCACAACCGTTTAGTACCGCAGCCCTGTTCGGTGGGGCTATGAGAGACGGTTTCTTCAACACTATTAAAATTCAGTTGTATAAAAGTAAACATGTTTTTTACTTTTAATTGTTTACATTTTACTCTCGAGCCCTACTGCATTTTTAAGTTTAGCGAAAGATTTCGATTTCCTTATGGTAAGTATTTTCTTATGAATGATAAAGGTCATAATGTTGGTCAACTTCACTTGATGTAATCATAAGACAGTGCCTGAAGTCTGATTGCATCACTTTATGTTATACTTAGCGGTTGTTTATTGCATGTTTTCAACAATCATTTTCCCATTTTCTATTTTCATTGTATTTTTAAACTATGTTTACATCAGAACCACCACATGTAACTAATTCTTGAGATAAAGTTTCATGTCCATTTCAAATTTTTTAATGGTGTGTCTGTACTTGCAAATGAAATTACATTTTTTGGAAATACTCATGCTTCTGTTTCTAGCCTTGGAAGTGATGTGCATTTATTTTGTCACATAAAGTATTATAGACTATCCCAAGACATTAGACCAACAGAAAAATCATCCCAGCCTCCCTCAGAGCGATGTCTTGAATTTTGGGTAGTACTGGGTAGATTGTTTACTTGTAGAATACTACATCTGCAATCTAATCTTCGGTCACATGTGTACACAGTAGCACACCTTACAAACAAACACAAGTATAACATTGAGCCAAACAAAACCCACTGAGCCAAGCAACTGTGATCAAAATGGGGTTAATCAGTAGCTGAGTAAGCTCTGTCACGTCATGAGTTACCACGTACCTAGTCAGGGTAAGATAAATGCTAGGCCCTCCCTTTGACATGTCATTCAGTGGTCGTCAGCTGAGGCTCAGGGTGTTCATGGGATTTACACTGATGAAATCTGAGCTAATTGAGCCAGCAGAGACTTTCAGCGTAGAACTAAAATCACTCATGTTTGAACCCCTTATCAATTATACATTTAAATTTTAAAAAAGATGTAAGGTGAGCGTTTCCCTGATCACCTAGTTAAACTCAAATGAGCTGTGGAGCATATGCATGTCTTAATGACCTCATTCTGCCCTGCTGCCACAGTACTGAACAGCTCAGTGTGGACACTTTGGACTCTGACTTTGAAACTTTTGACTCTTTGCCAAGGATCCTCATCTTTGTATTTAAGTAATCACAGAAGAGTTATTATGGCTTAGACAGACCAAAACATAAAGTTTTAGGTGGCTTCACACAGACACTATTGGTCATTGTACAGTTGTTCCATTGATGTTTGAATAATTTGTTGTATTCAAACTCACTGGCTTTAATTGGTGCATGTGAGTGACCTAAGATACCCTGTAAGTGCTGGGGTACTGACTGGGGATATGCATACTTTAAAAGTAGGACAAAAAAGGAAGAAAGAGTGGGGAAAAGACATGAAGGCATGAAAACTGCATTAGGCGGTGGCAGCCAACACAGAGAGAAGGATGTGAATGATTCAAGAAGCAAAGGGATTAATAATGCAGGACTCCCTCTCTCCCTCCATCCCAATGTCCCTCTCTCTCCCTCCCCTCCACTCCCTTTGCCCTCTGCCTCCATCCTTTTGTATATTTCTCCTTCATTCTCTGTCTACTATATTCGCCTGATTTGTCCTCTTTGTTGTCAAGTCACTGACCTAACCAGTAGGGGGAGCTCTCATCATCAAGCCTCTGTTGCTTGCTCCCACTTCTCTTTCCACCCCTGCTGTGTGCAGGTTTGAGACTTTGCACCACATGTGAGCCTTATCGTAAAAATTGTTGTTAGATGAAGTAAAATAATTTCAGTGAGTTGCTCGTTGACTTTTCCCATGCCTCTTTTGTAGATGTATGCCTGATGTAAGGTGTATGTCCATTTGTCTGCACCTACATCACCTGTGTAACCTCTACCAGTGCTCTTTCCCCTCTATACCTCATCACCCTCACCTAAGCCATGGGCAGAAATGACCTGGCCATGGGAAATGATGACCTAATTTAATTGCAACACTGATGGCCCGTCAGGAGGCTTTTAATTACCTGCTCATGTTTCTCCCTCTCTCCCTCTACCCCCCCTCTCTCTCTCTCACTGGATCCTACAGGACAGAGCTCTAATGGGCAGCATAACCAGGCTATGTGACAATGCCATAGCGCTGGAATCATTCAAAGGCTCTGAGAGAGAGACCAACCCACTCTACAAAGATTACCATGGTAAGAACACACACACTTGCTTATCTTTCTGTATTTTTTCCATCAAGTACGCACACATACACACAGGCAGTGCATTAAGGCTGGGGCTGGGCTGTGGATGGAGGCAGGGCAGCCCCCTTGCAGGCCAGCCTGTCAGTGCGCGTTAGTGTGCTGCTGCTCAATCAGACGTGCTCCTCAGTAGACAGGCCGGGGGGGATTCAGCTGCCACGCTGTACCCCCTCTCCCTCGCACCGTCACCCCTCCATCCCTGCCCCCCCCCCCCCCTCCAGCAGAGCCTCTCTCCCTCTCTCCCTCTCTCCCTCTCTCCCTCTCTCCCTCTCGTCTCGCCCCCTCTCCATCCCTAGTCCTATACCCCTGAGGCTCTGGAGCAGAGCAAACCAACGCTGGGGAATCGATATTCTCACCATCACTCTCTCTTCCTCTCTGCCTCTATCTCTCTGTCCCTCGCTCAATGTCTCCATGGCCAGCATGCTCTGCTAATAAATGGAGGGCAAGGCTTTCAGTCGGGGAAAAGGACACTAGTAAGGGATGATTGGAGAGAAGGGAATGAAGAAAGAGGAGGGGAGGGCACTATTGTTTGTCCCTACTCTCCCAGTCCTCACCATCACTTTTCCTGTATGGTTTTACCATTCACTCTTTCTCTAGCTTGCTTCCCTCTTTTCTATCACTCTATCACACTCTCCACGCATAAAGGTCAGTTTAAGCGAGTGGGGTATTTTTAGCCGTGCCTCTCGAACTCTCCCACTCACTCTTGCGCTTTTTCTCTCATTTCCCCACTCCCTCCCCTCCATGGGTTAGACAGCCCTGGTTGTGACAGATGAAGGGATGAGGAGCAAAAACATTCAATGGCAGATTTTTGTTTCATCCAACAGCATGTTTTATTTACAGAATACATCCCATAGTGATCACATTCCTCTGCATTGAAAAGGTAGGTGGTTTGTAAACCCATTCAACATATGAGTGTTTTAACATCCTATGAATTACAAAAAATGTTCTTTGGAATTTGGAATTAATATTATTTAAATGTCTTGTTCAAAAATATATTTGCCCTCTGTTTAACCAGCCGAATAAATTCTTGTTGGGTTGTGAAATACATTTATGTGTATGACTGTTTTGATGTGTGTTCTTTAGTGCAAACGCATCTGGTATGTGTGTGAGAGTGCGTGCGGATGCGCGTGCGTGTGTGTTTGCGGCAGCAGTTCAGGGCTGCTCAAAGCATGCTGGGAAGCCTGTCACTGCAAATCAGGCAAGGGGAAATCACCCAAGTGCACAGAGGAGAGAACCCACCATCCCCCACTTTCTCTGTCTGTCTCCCTTTCTCCATTACTCCCTCGATCTCTTCTTTTCTCTCTCACGCTCATTTGTACCACTCCACTTCTACAGTATTTTTCCAGTTTTATGAAAATGTAACTTTGTAGTGAATGGAAATGAGGAATCAAAAGTAAAAAATCCTCCAGCGCTTCCTCTTAGCTGTTTTAGGAGTCCTTAGCTTGTGTGTTGTTTCCTGTCCCTCATTGCTCTAATGATTTCCAGTAATAGTTGGCAAATTTTCTTACAGTACACCAATGCTCCAGTCCATAGGGAAAAAAGAAGAGGAGTGCAGATATAGAAATGTTTAAAGATATCTGATAACAAGTTATTTCTGTGGTGGTTTTGTTTCATACTAAACAGTAATACTTAATTTAACTGCAGTACCATCATGTTTCTAGTTTCTGCCTTTGGAGTTTGCCTACTGTAACTATCAAGCTTAGTGCAGATGTTGTCATCTGTAGAATACAGGTTTGTTGATGCGTGTCCTAATTTTATAACTAAACACTATATTCTACTACATTCACTCCATATACTCATGTAGACGAGCATAGTTTACTTCAAATCAAATGTAGGACAAATGTAACCTTGATTTTAGAGCAACATTTTCAAAAATGCACTTTATAATCAGAAGGTGGATCCCTGAAAACTTCCTTTTAAGATGCTAACTGTCACGCATGCTTCAAGGGATATCAAGTTTTATAGTTATCAAGAAGAAAAAATTGATCCCTTCGGTCGTCATAAAACTTATTTGAAATGTACAAAGGTTTTATCCTTAGAAATTTTTTTAGCAGTTGCCGCGTTCAATCAGAAATAGCCTGTTACATGTAAAACAAATGAAGACATACATTTGAAAATGTATTTAACAAACAATTCATCCTTATATGAAATCAGAGTGAGATATCAGTCAATATTTGATAGTTGCCCTGATACAATTAATATTTTTTTAAAAATTTTGCCAGATATTTTAAAACAGGTGTAACAAGTATAATAATGTGGATGAAATTCTTGGAGGTAGTTTGTAGTAAGTCATAGAGAATCTTGCATGTGTAATTTGGGGGAGAAATAAAACTCTTAATGATTTCACACGTAAATCAGAAAGCAATAAAAAGCGCTTTCAGCTTTAATCTTCTCTCTCTGTCCTTTACAGGCCTGCTACATGTACGCCAGGTACCTCACCTGAACTGTCTGGCGAGTCAGCTCCCTGACCACAAGGACCTGGCCTTTAAGCTCAAGAGAAAACAGTTCAGTATTGAGGTATGTCGTCTAGGTTACTCAGCATACCCACAGTTTCTTCATAAACAACACATAGTGTTCACTGGTTCTACCTTCTTGATGTATTTTTAATGCTGTCTCTCAGTCAGGTTTTTTTGTTTAGTTTTGTTGCCTCAATTTTACTGATGTATTTTTAGTAACTTGCCATGTAACCATTAACCTAAAACAAGAGCTGAATTCAGATGCAAAGTAATTATTTATCAAGAAAGCCATTACATTTTTTCCTTTCATCATGTTCATAGCAGTGCTGAAATTAAGTGCTGATGATAATGAGAAGTCTCTCACGTAAGCCAATCTCTGTCAGCCTCTTTTACTTTTATCTGTTATTGGGTGGCAAAATCAAAGGTGAAGCTATTGATTATACACTGTTGCTGCCACACTTTCTCCAGTGTAACATCAAGAGGCAACAGACTGAGAAAAATTTCTGTCTATACTGTTTGCATGAATATGCAATGAAAAAATACCAGTGGCAGTTTAAGTTAAAGGTGTAGTTTGCATTTTTGATATACTGTTGTAGTATGAATTAGTCACCAGTCATGATATTGATGCATGGACATGCCCCCAGCCATCCACGACAGAAAAAAATAAAGCAACCACAACAAACAGGGTTGCACTAACGGAAATATTTTAAGCCACAATAGCTCTCAAGTGAGCACATTTTTCACAGTAGGTGCTGTTTACTTTGTCTAGCAGGTTGATGTTCATTCATTCCACATGGCAGCAGCCATGACCTGTTGAGAAAAAGGAGCCGTAAGCAGCAGCTTTACTTTACACTGTAGACTATAAGCTAATTTATTGGGCAATGTGATATCCAATGGGCCTATGCCGAACCTTCTGAGACACATTGGAGTGAGGTCTGAAGGCTTAATCGGGCATAGGAAATACATAAAAAAATGTTTCCTTCTAGAGGGAATGGTTACATTTTTTTTTTTTCTTCATTTGGCATCATAGTTTAAAAATTTTTGTTTGAGCTTGACCATTTTGAGTCTGTATAGAATAGAACCCTTTCCATTTCTTTTATTAATTTTGATTTATGATTTTTCAACCTTTTTCACTGTCTCTTCCTGTCAGAGACGCATCCATTTTGCATGTGTCACATCATCACTCTCACTCTGAGCAATCAATCTGTCACTGAACTACCACTCTAGAGGCAAATTAAGGGGCCCTCCTCTTAGCTCAGGCTCATGATTGGTCCTCATTACATTATCATTACCTTATCACACCCTCTGGTCCCTGGCTCTTAGTGAGTCCCATTGTCTCAGGCAGGAGGTGAAAGGGAGGAGAGGAATGCCCACCCTCCCCCAAACCTCCACACATCTTATGGTCAGCCCCTTCTCATTTTCTGCCAGCCTGCACCATCCTTCTAACCCGTCCTCCTGTCTGCACCGGCCTGCTCCCCCTCCTTCCTCTGACCCCCCAGATAGGCCAACCCAGTATAGATTTATAAGGTCCGTAAAAGTCAAGGTGGTTATCCTCAATGGTCTTTTAATTAGGCCTCTCTATTGGGGAGGCCAGGGGGCCGAGGCCTAGAGCATCCCTGTAGCTCTATGGGGCCTGGATACCGTGTCATATATCCCAGCAGCACATTGTTAAGACCAAGCTTTGTCTGTCTTCCTTGTTTAAGGAGCTTTATTGGAGTTTTTTGTTGAATGGGAACCATACACTTGTATTGCCCTCAGAACATAGCATTAAGATGAAAAACTGAGTTATACAAAATTCTAAAATGACCGTGATTGTTGACATAAGAGAGTAATAATGTGAAATGTCAATCACAATCCTTGGCCGTGACACATTGTTATGTGGCAGGGAATTTCCCAGAGAACATTGTATCATAACACCAGTCATGCATTAAATCAGTCAAAACATATATTAGTCATCGTAATATACTATTATGTTCTTGTGTTGTGTTCTATGGAACTGTGATTGGCTGTCATTAATTTGTAAATCACCTGAGAGGGAGATGTCACGAAGGGTACGAGTGCATTTTGGCTCGTCATCCCTTGTTGCAGAGGCATTGGTATACCTGTGTATAAGGTCACACACAGAACAACTGTTGTGCTCTGACTACGTTACTCATTGTATACCGTGTTTGACCTGTTGGTCATCTGCCTCGGTGGGCCACTGATTGACACATGAGATGGTGATTGGAGTCTAAGCCCACTGTCTGACATGTGACAGCCAACACCATCCCTACTAATCACCTCATTTACTCAAGCTACAGGACTTCTCTGCCTGGGGCCAGATAATACAGAATTCTCTTACTGAGTTTGCTCTGCACTGCTCAGTCTGTCTTCTTCCACACATCTATCGTGGTAGAGATAAAGCACTTCTCCTGCTGCTCTGCACTTCTTTTACCTTTTGACTCCTTTTCCATATTTGAAAAGCAGCAAATTCAGCCGCTCTTTGTATATCATCTATCTGGATTAATATATGGTGTGGCGGTGAATGACAAGTGATTGACAGCACTAGCTTCTCACCAGCTGGGTCAGGCAGCTACATGTCACCCAACTGCACTTGGAGTCATGTTGATAACTAACTTCTTAACTGCTGTTTGACTCACGCTTTTATCAGCTAACTCTTCAGGAACGCGGAAAAGTTTTTGTTTGCCTGCCCGCAGAGTACAGGTTTTGTTAATTAAGACATGCTCTTGTATCTCACGTATTTAGTTATTTCTAATAATTATATTTTTCTTAATTTGATATGTTTTATGTACATTCATTCCCAACCCCAAACCCAGCACCATCAAAGTTCTGCTGGTTCCGTGTTAAGGTTACCACGGAAACGGTTGATGTTTCCGAGAGTTCAACCTGCGGTTGATGAGCAGTTATTAGCCATGACGCCTGAGGCCAGAATTAACCCGTGGCCCTGTCTGAGCAGGTAGGGGCAGTGTTTGGTGTTTAAACAAGATTAACACATACTCATAGAAACGTACACAAACATTGTTTGCTCCCACACATAGAGATGTTGACATTCATGAAAAGGCAAAATGCATACTTATTGAGAAATGCACACACGCACATATGTGACAGAAACTTTCTCAAACACGCATATGTGTGAGAATTTTTCCCACTCACTTATATTAACCAACACCGGCTTCTGTCAGTAGTTTCACAATGCATGATGCTTTGTGGATGAATTTCTGAAGAATGCAGATGGTATGCAATTACATTCTTCTTACCTTTGTCTGACCCTTAAAACTGACAGGCAATGTGCCTGTGGGGTACTGGGGTGCTAGAGTCAGGTCTAGGGGTCAAATACAGTATAAGAGGGGGATTTGTGTCAAATTAGTCTTCTCTTAGAGAGGCTATTTGGAATTGTCTGTTGCACTGACAAGCTATGTCACTATGGCTGTGTAGGCTGTACACATGTATTTTTAAGGAAAACTAGCCTTTGAGAATTTAAACTTTTATGTTAATGGTTTTTTGTTTGATTCATTTTGGTGGTAGTTTGAAGTCCTCAGTGGAGTGAATCTGTATAAGAAAGATGTGAGAGATTAGGATTGCATGTGATCAAGTTCCCAAGCCACATTAATTTAATGTAGGAGTTACATTGCTTCCCGGTTTGTGTGAGTCGGAATTACGCTTCTGAATATCCGACCTGATGCTAAATAGGGCAGCGTTCAAACCAACTTTAGCCCTGCATGAAAAAACAAAGCCCCCTTCATTCATTAGAGTGGGACCACTTCTTTGACGCCGTGGGTTGCCAACACAGAGGTCACTGGCCAAAAAAAAAAAAAAAAAAACGCTGGATCGTCTGGCAAAACCATTGAACCTGGCTCAAATTCTGTTGAAGCATAGTGCAGTGCAGTTAACAGTTCAGTTCTTCTTTCAAGATGTTCTGGTGGCCTGTCAAATACATGCAAGCACACATTCCTGGTAGATTACTTTGTAACATGAACGCCATTTTTCTACCGTTTATCTCTCAATCACAGAAATGAAACATAATATAATCATTGCAATCATATTGACAGCATGAATTGTAAAAACTTGTTTCAGAGTATGATAAACTGCTGTGCAGTGTTTTGGCATCTGATTCGCCTAGAAGAACATGGATCTGGATTGAATTTCATCGACTCACTGGTACTTGAAACAACAGGCCTCCACTAATGCAGCTCAGTGCTACAAAAAGCAAACAAACATGGATGCCTTGTGTCAGCCAAAGTCCAGTGTTAAAGGTAATTAACCACAAATGTATTTGATATAATGCTAGGCTGACTATGCAGTGTATTTTTGTAACCCTCAGACGACCAACTTTGCAATCATACCAATATCTCGCGGCCAATGACCTTCCATCCCACATAACATGAACTTGACAGGAGCCAATTGAATAAATTCTTAGGACGAGTGGTGGGGAAGCAAAGAGAATGCAGAAAAATGGGATGAAGATGGTGCTGAGTAGAAGAAGACTTAAGCAGAAGAGGAAGGCAAACTGAAAGAGTCCGAGAGAGGTGTGTGGAGTAGGTTAATGTTTTTTGGCATGTCCTCAAAACGTCTTTAAGACAACGCCTGTGTCTGCCCCCCGTTGAAGCCTGTGGGTGCTGAGGGAAGGGTGTTAATGGACCTATGTGAGGAACAGAGCGAAGGCTTGGAGAGGAGGGGGGAGGCAAAGGCGGAGAGGAGCCGTTAAGTGATTCTCAGGTCAGGTCTAATTAAAATGAGGGCTTTTCCTCAGAGGCACCAAACCATCTTATTGAGAGAGAAATAAAAAGGGAGGGAAAGAAAGAATTGTAGAATGCAGAACGAGTTAGACAGAGACCCAGTCCTCAGGGCTTGTTTGTGTATTTGTTTATATGTTTGTTTGTATTCCGTGCCTGGTCGTATATCTACTTCCCCATGTCTCGAATTATGCTTGGTACTAAAGATCAGAGAGAAGCTGATATTGAAAAGAACTCATATGGAGAAAGAACTAAACTGGGTCATTCAATATGTACTTCTAGTAGATGATCACTATGAAAATTTGCAGATTGACAATAAACTTAATACAAACAATAGTCTTACTGGATGTCCTGAACCTATTAGTAGCTTGCAAAAAACCTTAGGTTCTCCACACATCTGCCTGTGAATCCTACGTCTGCCTTGGGATTCACGATCAGATGCGAATGGACCTTTAGAATAATATTCCACTTGAATAATTTATACTTCCTCCCTTGGTGCATACCAGCCTCTGTCGCATTTTAGAATGAGGTGTGCTTATGGTTTGTGCATATATGAGAACAAGAGAGTGTGAGAGCTTGGTGCAGGTCAGTCAGTAGCACGCGATCATACCCCTCCGCCGAACAATATTCACAACATACGTCAGATTTGCATTTATTATTTAACAGTGACTTTATCTATTCTGCAAATGTGCATGTGTGTTTGAAAAGGTGGATATGTGGGGGGGGACAAACGTGCAAGTTTTTTTGGGTTTGTTTGTTGTGACATCTGCATGATGGGACCTTCAAGTGGTTCAGGTTTGCTGCACACGCAAGTGCATGGACTGATGTTTGCTATTTCTATTCATTTAGAAAACCAAACCCACTTCACTAATGCCATTCTACAACCTCCAAATGTCGTAAAGACTCCACTGAGTTTTGTGCCCCCCCCCCCCCACCCCACCGTGGCATAGATTGTCTGAAGTGAAGTCAAGGGAGCCTGGGCATAGAGAATGTGCTTGTTCTGACAAGGTCAAGGTTCAGAAATGATCAAGGACACTGGCTAAAATAGTCCCCAATGTGCAGTAGCAGCTGTGATTGTTTGTAGTAAAGTCAAAGCTCAGTAAGAGAATATCTTGGACTTTGCCGAATATGCTGCCCTCTATACTACATCATCACAACGCTGAAACGTTTCTTGCAAACAGACAGTGTTAACGAAAAACAAAACAGGGCATATGTGCTCTTCCTGCCAGACTGGGTAAGAGTGTGGTCTGCCTGAACTCACCCTGGAAGTGAAGCTGTTTCATCAGTGAGCAGTGAACCCTTAACATGGTCCATGCACCAATCAGCCCCTATCAGACTAGACCGGCCACACTGGACTCAGACCTGATTAAAGTAGCCCTAGTTGTCTTCAGCTCCCATTAGAGAGAGGCTGTAACTTGCATGCCACCCTACATCCATGGGGTCTTGTGGTACTATAGGGTATATGTAAGTGTGTTCAGAAAGGGCTCACTATTAACATAATGGTAGTGACTTGGGAACCATAGGCCCCCTGGTGCTCATAAACTGGGTCTTCACTGTATCTCTAGTTTCTGAATAATTTTATTGTTATTTCCTTTTAGAAAATGGTGTGTAATTTTGCCCTAGGTCCATGCACTTTTTGTGCAAGTCCTAAAAAATGTTGACAAGAGTGGCAAATGTGTTCACTGTAAATCCTTTAGTACTTTTCCTCAGTAATTGTTTTTCTATCAATGTATTTTTATGCGCATTTTGAAGTATCGTATTAGGAAAGATTGATGGAAATGACAAAATTTGAAAAAACTTCCTTAATTGTGTCAAAAAGTTTTTACGCTCGCTTGAGGTGGTTTTTGCCATTTTTGAAAAAGAGTTAATGTGCTTAACAGGAAATGGAAACACCTTTTCCGAATACGTTACGACGTAGCGCACATTTAGCTTACATGACTGATCAACTGTTTCCTCTTCTAGAGAAGAAGGAGAAGCTGTTTCCGGCATCTTCCTGTCTCTGAACAGCATGAAACATGGCCAATACTAGCCGACCAATTGATTGTCCATTTGAAAAAAAATTCCTGAAGCTCTCTCTCCAGTTTTGTCTCATAGATGGCAGATACAACTGATTTTGTTTCTTCTTCTTCTTCTTCTTCTTCTTCTTCTTCTTCTTTGAAGTTTTTTAGCAGTTGGCCAAAAACTTGTTTTTTCCAGTTTGCGACCTCTACTACTTCTTCTCTGTTTATTCTAGCCATGTATACCATAGGCTATAATTCCACCTTCTAACGACACTACATAGGCCAGTTAATTTGCTCAAAACCAGTTGATGGAAACGCACCTAATTCGCATTTTCTTTTTCTTTTTTTTTCTTTTTTCACAACATTTCGAAAGTTTACTTCAGATTTGCTTGAAAATTATATGGAAACACGACTATAGTCAGATATAATTCATAATTCATACATTTCTTTTGATCGTTTGTTGTGTAAATCTAATACTTAGACTTGGTGGTTAATAGAAAGCAATAAACATATATACGGCAAAAAAATCAAGGCTACATGTTGGTAATATATATAAGTCCAAACAGTCAGTAATCAATAATCCAGATATTAAGCACTCTAAACAATGTCCATTCTAATATTGTCCTGAAACATTGTTACCATTATTACTGAGACTTGACTAAATAGTAGCAAAAGGCAGTGATTGTCCCATTTTAAATGAGGCAGTCCCTTCACAGCTGTTGGTCCACAGAGAAAGTTAAAATTGCCATCATGGGCACTAACAGCTCCATGGTCGGAGTGGTTCAAAGGTGGAATGTTGATCCGGAGCAGGAGCATCAAACTCAGGAAGGCTCTCTGCTTGGGTCCTAAAAATAACTTTCCCACACTCTCACCGAACATTGGGGGGGGTTGTCAGGAGGAGGAGTGTGTGTGTATGTATTTCTCTGTGTGTCTGCTCAGTGTTTATATATCTTATGCGTTTGTGATGTGAGTAAATTTGAAAACACAGATAATGTTTCAAATGGGGTGCTGTCTACACTAATTTTCAGATTGTTTTTCTACAAGGTTGTTTCTAAAATGGTAAAGTCTCTTCTTCCTCTTCAGTAGTTTGGCAGAAAACAAATTTGTGCATTTTACCATCCTTTGGTAAAGACTGGAGTTGAATGGATAGATACTTTTTTATATCGATATGACCATATATTCTACTTGGTTTTAGGAAGGTGAAACTCAGTTCTGATCTGTCTGCCGGTTTCTGATCGGTCTCTGAGATCACTTATTATTGACAAACGTTTTTGTGTCATATGAAATTGTTATTTGGTCGAAAGATAATTTGCTAACGTTAATTCCATGGCTTCTGCATTTAGGCCCTTGATTAATCTGAATTCAGTGCAATGAGCTTAAATCATAAACATAAAGATTTGTCGTCAACAACACTTTTAGTGTGAGATTGGCTATATTGACATACAGCACCAAATACATGATCACGGATAGAGCTGGTATGGGCAGAAAGTTGGCTTTTTAAGAATACTGCTGTATGAAAGTACTCGGTCATATGTGTGAAGGTTGACAATCAATTTTTAAAAGCTTGTTGTTCTTGCTACAGCGTGAGAATGATGTCTTCGAAAAGCCTTTCCACATAAGGAGACAGTCTTATTGTGAGGAATCCATAATTTCTAGACTCCTCACAACAGAATGTGTGCTTACTTGATTCGTTTGCATCACAAAAAAGTAGGCTTAGAGATGAGATCAGTTGGACACTTAGCCTTTTTTTAAATTCCTTCTCTGTCAGCAATCCCTCAATGAGACCTTGCTTGACGAAAACAAATTGGGTCTCTTGATCCTCTTTCTTTCTCTTTATCTCCAAGCACACCATAAAGGCATTTGTTTCAGCTAATCATGGCAGCTACTTAACCCCTGCTACTGTGAATATGGTTGTATTTAAAAAGGATTCACCCAACAGTCAACACAGAGTTGTTTAAAGCAGTGTTGGCCATTGAGAGAAGTTGGCCGGCTGCTGAATGTAACAGTTCTCATGAATTTTATGAGGGCAAGTTTCCATGTCCTTCAGAGTTCACAGGTGGCTATTGAAAGGCCTGACCAGATGATGGAGGATGGTTAGGACACATATAGATCCCTGAATAGACTTTAATTACACTCAGTAGATGAGTCACAGGGCCATTGGAAGGACATGCCTGCACTTCAAAAGGCAAGTTAGAGGGCAAGGTGATGGCGCCTTATCAAAACGTTCGTGACCCCATCCATGATTCAGGACGCATGTGTGAGTCAGTGGTCTTGTGTTTATGCAGCAAAAATAGAACGATTTTCGTTGTGCATTTGTCAGTGAGTGTGTGTGTGCTACCTAATACACATACGTGAATGTGTGAAGGTGGGGGAGGCACTGGGTGGGGGAATACTCCAGTGTGTGGCTTAACCAAACTTTCCTTTTGTCCCTAACAATGATGAGTGATGATGAGTGACAGGGGTGTTAGGAGTGGGATCTGGGGAACAGAATGCACCTAAGCAGTGCTCACTCAGACCCAAACAAAAGGCAGCAAAAGGTCAAATCTGAGGCAAGATGCTTATCCACTGGCATATAATATTGCACCATGGTATGGATCAGGTAATAAGCTAAAACATTTCATGTCTCTTTTCTGTGCTCAGGCTGACATGTTAGTATTATTTCAATTCAGTTTCTCTACAATCCTAGATCATTTTGAAAAGGACTTTTGCAATCCTTTTTGAAGTATACAAATTTTGTAAGTTATTGATTATTGAAAGCGTTTCAACTGGGAGTCTTATCACATTGAGCCCATAAAATATACCTTGCCTTTTCTCTACCTTCATTTTAAACTTTAATAATAAAAAGTTGCAGCGAGATATTCACTCTCTCAGTATAACTTCCTTCTTATAATCCAAACAAACTGCATATCAGAATATTCCCTCTCTATGAAGCAAGTGAGAAAACATGCACAGTTGTTCTTTTGTTAGGCAAAATCCATACATTCTGCTTACACAACCCAACGACACACACACCCCTCCTCTTACCTCCACACACACATTATGGCCCACTGCTAGCTAGGGATGAGGACGACTTGCGTGCAAGTATTTCCCAGGAGGCAGTTGTAGACTGAGGTTTCTGAGGCGCGGGGATGGCTCTAGATGGCGGTTAGCAAGTAACCAGGTTTTTTTTTTTTTTTTCTTTTTCTTTTTTTCCCGCACTCCTCCTACCCCTCCCCCTTTCTGAGCTCAGGCAGTGATCGTAATGGGGGATGACAGCTCACCTCTCCCTAGCGTGCCTACGGTCCTCCGAGCGTTAGACCCCCCCCATGTAACCCCACTACCACCCCCCAAGTCCCGGAAGGCCACAAAGGTTACTCCATATGTTAGTCTGAGTATTCTTATGAATCTTTTTATTTCTTTTTCAGATAAATATATTTTCTGTCAAGCTCTGAAATTTTTGTATAAATCCAATATTTCTGCTTGATTCCTTCATCATAACTATAATTGCCCAATATGGAGTGTCTTCCATAGTTTTATTATTTTATTAATTTTATTTTATTTTTTATTTTTTTTGCTCTACCATTCCTGCCATCTGTTATTCTGTGCAAGTTTTGACTCAGCGGTGTGAAAAGATCCAGGGCTTGGAGTTTCACATCTATTAAAGGCTTCATGTTTGGAGAGGGAAGTGATCTGATGGCCTGATGTTGTACGCTCACTTACACAGACTGTTTGTATGGGGACGTCATGTACGCTTGCTTCATCACCCACTGTGAATGTGTGTGTGCATGCATGTGTGTGTTTGTGTGTTGCCGCGCCTGTGTTTAGCATGCATTTAGTACTGAAAGGGTAGCTTTACATGCCTTTACATAGGTTTTGGTTTAAGTCTGCTAAACATTGTTTCATTAGTTTACTTTATTTGACAAAAAGTAAGACAAACATACAGCTCAGCTTAATTGCTACGTTCAGAAAGTTTGAAGTAATTCAATATTGTTTGTTCACTCAAAGGTATGATGGAAATATTTTATGTCTCTGTTCTAGACACCAAAGTTTTCACTTATAGAGTGACTTCATTGACTCATATCAGAAATAATTTGCTCACCTCAACAAGAGAAGATCGCAATGAGCGTCCCTCTCCGGATAAATCTCACAGGACATGAAAGTAAACAGCCTCCTTTGATGCACATTCTTAAAAACACTCTGACATTCAGTAGTCCTCGTTTCAGCTTTCTGCATCAACAGAAGTCTTGCAAGGAGAGAGGAGATGTAATGCACAAAATTATAATTAAGTCAGTACAGTGAATTCCTTGCGCCCATCAATAGATAGCACATCTGGGTGTTTGCATATGTGTGTGTGTCTTTGAATTGTAGCAAGAGTGTTAATGCCTGTGCAAGTCTTGGATAACTGACTAGTAAAATTGTATAATGAGGAGTGTTTGTACTGAGAGGAGGGTTTGCGTGCTTAGATGGGCGAGGAATAGCGCACAAAAGCATGTGTAGTGGTGAATATTAGAGAAGGCAGAGTGTTAGCAAGGTCACAGAAAGTAGTGCATTCCCATCTCAAACTCACTTGCTCTCCCTCTGTCTGTCTCCCTCTCACTCTGTTTCTTTTGTCGGAGGCTTCCTCCCTCTACTCCTCCTTTTTTAATCATAGTCAGCTTTTTAAGAGTGTTGCTTTCGTTACATTCAAGCCCCTCATTCAAACTTAACTGCTTTCACATCAACTCTTTTCACCTCATTTGCTACCAGACACAAAGTCAGCTTGGCATCTTATAAGCTGCTGCCTGTTTTAAGAAGTTGTAATCATGGTGAACATTCGAGCTAAACTGAGTTGCCACGCCTCAAAAAAAAAAAAAAAAAAAAAAAAGATAGGCGATCTCATTTGGATGTTCGGACAGAAGTGCACAGATACAGCAGAACTGCTGTTGGAATCAATCTGCAAGAGTAGAATATGCAAGATAAGTGCCAAAGGGTCTGTGTGCAGTGTCCCAGCATCTTCTCCAAACACCCTGCAGCCTAAAGTGGAATCCCAGCCACGCCCCATATATCACCCCATGTGATGTTTGGAGACGCATTCGGCACCTACCCTGGACGCACACACAAGCCTTCTTTCTTTTCTCAATCTGGTGTACAAGTGCATTACCACTTCTGGCTTTAATGGAGGCCTACATATCAGAGAGGAGGCACTGGCCTGGTGTAATCTGACTTGTCTTAATTACAGACAGTATCCAGTAATAGGCTGCTTCCATAGATATCAGCCATTAGAGCAGTGTCTCTGACAGGAGAGGTCTGATTGGCTACGAGGTAGGTGATAAAGAAGCCATGCCTCATTTACCTCCAATTTTTTTGTTCACACATCCCTGTATTAAAGTCAAGCGTGAAGATGGCAAAGGCCTGTGTAAAACTGATTTATGTGCTCTCCTGTGCTCTCCTAGCTAATCTGCTCCTCCTGATTGCATTGTCAGCAATCAGTACTTCTCTACAAGTAAATTATTTCACTGGATGGAAGTTGTTGCAGGAAAGTTTGAAGTTTTCATTAAACGGTCCCTTTTCTGAACCCATTAAAATTGATATCACTAGTGCATTCTGTGTTTCTCTTCAGTGAGCTTATAAAAGGATTCTGCCCAGGTCTTAGGCTTGTCTGTGTTGTTTCCCTTCTAAAACCTCAGACCAACTGCTCTTGTCTCCTAATTTAACTAAACCACAACAAGTGTCCTCAAAAAGACTTTAAAAAACATGAACAAGACGTTCTTCTTTGAGCAGACTTTTACTGTCTCCTCTCAACTATCTGTACTTGGCTGACTTTCTTCTCTCCCAACAAGTATACGCACACTATCTGACCAACTCAATGTGTGCTTTCCTTGAGGGTGAGCTTGGATGTTATGATTTACATTGATTTAAAAGATGACCAGAAGGATACTGATGATAGATTCACGATCCTTCCATCTCACCTATTCACTTTGAATTTGTTAACGCCAGAGCGGCATGTGATCTGATGACATGATATGTTTGAGTAATTCTGCAGACGGCTTCACCATCCATTTCAAATGTCATAAAACAAAGTCAAACCATTAAAGATAATATACCCATTATTAGTATGGAAATTAGAAACGGAATGCCATAGAGTACTGAAAGCTTGTCACTTGAGTGACAGTTAAAGAAACTCCTGGTTCAGTGCACTGTATTTAAGATATGTTTGATGTTTTTCAAAACTCCATATTTGGAACATTATTATCGGGTGGCAGCTCACACCTTGTTGGTATTTAAGACGGATTTCAATGAATATTATTGGATCCTAGTGGCAGTTGCATTTAAGGGTGCAGCTCCCTCGTAACAGGGAGGTGTCGTCTGCTGACAGATCACTGTCTGGATGAGAGAGCACAGCAGCATCCCACCTCATTACCGTAGCAACACACTAACCGAGGGACCGACACACTGCTCGCTGTGATTAAGATGTAAATTTCCTCTAATTGGAATGTAAATTCATACATTTATATGAAGACGTCAGCTGTCAAATTGCAATATTGTGTCCTTTTTTCTCCCTCTCCCCTGTTCCCCAAGCAGGGACTAGGTGCCTGTAATCTGTATCATACTCCCGCAGCCCATCCTGGGATTTGCTGTTTGTTTAATGGCGGGCCCATTGTCCTGCTTCCAGCTCGTCATTGTAATGCTTCCCATTCATGTTTCTGTGTTTTGTTGGAGTCTGATTTGCTCTTGCTACCTGTGTTTGTTCCTCCATGCATGGCTGAGCCGTCAGGGCTTTCGGGATGGGGAGGGACTTTGAGACGGGGCTGGGGTCATTGGGTGGCCGTATTTTGTGTGTGCATCGATTACTTCTGCTGAATGTTTCTCAATGCAAATAAGTCTGCCACTTTGAGAGGAAGCACATGTATCTGAAGTAATTAATTTTACCCTTGAATGCCAGCTGTGGTGTTGGTTTGATGTGTTCCAAATTGCGCTTTCTCACCAAAAAGGTGTTAATTTAGGGATTTGGCAGATGAAGTAAATGTGTTTGCCAATGTATATAGCCCATATAACTGGGTTGCAAAGTTTTTTCCTGCTAATTCTGAGATTGTGCCATCATGGGGGATTGTGATTGTGAGATTACATTGTGATATGACACATTGAGACCCAGTCACCTTTTAACTGACACCATTTAGAATTCTCTCCACTCAGATTTCTTGTTGTAGCCTGTTTACCACAGCCCTGTATACGATAAATTCTGTAATTTTTCTGACTTATTCAGATGGGATCTCTTAAGTGGATGGATGAACAGAGGATATGCTATTATATGGTGTGTTAATCGTAATAAAATTTTTAAATAGTCAGTCTAACTCAATCTTGAAAGTACTTTATAAGAACTTTTTTAAAGTTACCTTTTTCTTGTGCATATTTTCCACATAACACTTGATACTCATTGGGAGAAGGAAAAGATATTAGTATAAGATATTAGTATTAGTATAATAAGTATTTACATGTAGGATGCTTTATTTATATGCAAACTGACAGTTCAGACAGTTCAGACTTCAGACAGGATACTAATCCTGTTTTCACACATCAAGCTTTACCAACACCTTTCTGTACAGGTCATTTGACACCGCATTGCACTATTGCAATGCCTGTTCGAGGATGAACTTTTCTCTTTCTTTTACTTTTTTTTCTTTCTGCCGGTGTCCTCTGCATTGGCACACATACCAAAAACAGTTTTATAAGAAACTGTATGTACATTATTGTAAGTCGTGTTAAGGTGTCACAGGCTAAAAATTGTAGCAAAGAGATAGAGAGTTTGCACAGCATATTCTTCAGAGCTCACAATATTAAGGATTCATAATATTGAGCTGTCGCCTCAATGACTTCATTGGTCTCAAAGGTACAAAAAATCCTTCAGTAAATGAAAGTTTATCTTTACAAACCACAAACCACAGACACTCGTGGTTGTGAGTTCATCATAAGTTAATTAAATAATTTCCTTTTGTATGTGTAAAAAAACAGAACTGGTTGGCATGCTGGATCCTGCCCACTCAACATGTTTTGATGAATACAAAGAATAGCAGCTTGACTTCCTTTTATTTGTATGTTTGTGGATTGTACACATCATCAAGCATCTCTGGGTGTGTACTCTAGGATCCTACATATCTCCTGTACATTCCTCTCAGGCACAGCTAGTGTGTGAAATCTCACAGGTCACGCAAACCTTTCTATGAAGGAGGTTCAGATGCTGGAGGTGGTTGTTGGCATGTTTTCCAGGGCACTTCCTCTATTTTTCACACGCTTTCTGAGAAAGCATTATTGCTGATATATTGAAATATGTGTTTGTATGTGTGTGCGCCTACAGATCTCAATCAAATAAAAACAATAAAACATAAACCTTAAAGACAATGTGATGTGTTCACAGTATATCTGTGTGTGTGAAGGGTGCTGCAGGGTTTGACTACAGCATGTGTAGGTGTTGTAGGATGCAGGTAATTAAAATCACTGGAACTACCAGGAGGAACCTCCAGGCAATGACAAGCAGGGAAGAAGGGAGAAAGGGTAAAGGCGCCCTTCTATTTTTAGGTCCAGCTGCAGGTCATGCTAGCTGGACCTGTGCAAAAGACACAATGGTTTTGTAAAAGGCCAGTATGTGGTCACAGGCCCTGCCTGTTGTTGTGTTGCATTTCACAGAGCCTTGGTTTCCCATGCAATCCGATTGAGGGTTGAGCTGTACACCAGGAATCCTGACAATGCTGCTATAGCATGTTGACACTACTCCACCCACCTGTGGCACCAGATGTAGATGCAGCGTTCCCTCCCTCAATTATCCTTCCGTCAGGAAGGAATCCTAATAAACCTGCTCCTTTCACTTCCATTCCATCCATCACCCTCTGTTCATTACACTGAATCAACAGCGTGGAAAGCTGACACGTTCCCAGCCGTTGTCCCTGTTAACCAGGAATCTGCCTCTGGTCAGGTGAGCCGGCCGGTTCTGGTCATGTGGGTTATTTTCAAGTTCAGGATGTGCTTGTACATCCTGGTGACTGTGGAGCAGCCTATCAGGAATTGCATCCTGCTGCACCCCCCTTCCACACCACCCTCAGCAACTTACAGTTCCACCCATCACCTGACTGTTCAGGTGTCAGATGAGGAAGTGAATCATTTCTTTTGTCCATGGGTGCCAAGATAAATGTGGATAACTTACTGTACAATGTGCTCCTTGATTGAGATTTAGAATTTTTATAATAAGGTCTTTTATTCGTTTGAATCTTTTTAATCTTGACAGGCTGTATAATACGACCTGTCACTACACCTTTAGTCTTCAGGCTCTTTTACCCACAGTACCATACAATTAACCAGGCTTGGGTCACTGCAGTTACAGCACAGACATACACGAGAAGGGGTACGGAGGAACTGGGGCAGAGAGAGAGACAGACAGAGGAAGAGAGAGAGAGACCATTTCTTCCCCCAGGTATGACAGAGTCACTCATGCAGAAAGATCCCACATGGAGGGAGGTGGGAAAGTGGACAGAGTGGGGGGGGGGGCATGAAAGAACTCTTGGCTTCCTCTCTCGTTTGTACCCCCCTTCCCTGAAAACACATCTGTCTTCTTTTCTCTGCCACACACCTTTTCTACATTAGTAACGAAACTTTTCACTTTTAGAAGCTGAAATTGTTTTCTCATATTTTGGGTGGCCAGAAACTGTATTTTTTGAGAGTGGCTCTTGTCACATTTTTTTTATGCCACCTGCCATATTTTGTCAAACTTTCTGAGGATGGGGCTCTTTGGCTGCTAGTTGGTTCTCTTTTTAGCCAATGTTCTTTGGCCCTCACACACAGTGCTGTTACCATTACCCCAAGCGGTCCGTCTTACATGCAAATATGTGTCTGCTCTACAGTGATCACCATTATAGTCCGTGGCAGAGCTATCTCATGGCTGCATGCATTAAAACAATTAAACTTTGCCCCTCCCCCGTCACAACAATCATCTGCGGATGTGTTGGGTGAAATTTAGCAAGAAATTATCATTTTCTGAATCACTTCACTCTCCTTGCTCTGTGTTTGTTTCATTCTTTCTCTTTCTCCGTTTCGTCTTTGAGCTCTTTAAAAGACTTGCAGCCCCCTGCATGTTCTTCTTTTTGCTCCTTTTCTCTGTACTTTTTTTTTCATCATTATCCAACAGCACTTTTCTGTGCGTGCAAATGCTTTCTGAACGGCGTCCTTTCTTCCCTTTCAGACTGGATGTCATTGTTACTGCCTGTGGGCTGGGTGTATTTATTTAGGGGTAATTGGTGTGTGGATGAGTGAGGTAATGAGGTGCATCCACACTTGGCTGCTCCCCTCCCTGAGAGCCTGAGACAGACGTAGCCTAGCTGGGCTCCAGCTTGAGCTGTACCACACTGCTGTCTCCTCCACACAGGCCAGAATGGCTCTTTCATACCCAGGTGGACAAACACAATCACTGGAGCTGATACCTCAATGAGGCGTCTGCATTTTGAAGTGGTGTTTGTGTGTGTGTGTGTGTGTGTGTGTGTGTGTGTGTGTGTGTGTGTGTGTGTGTGTGTGTGTGTGTGTGTGTGTGTGTGTGTGTGAGAGTGTGAGAGTGTGTACGCGTGGGCACATATCCTTGTGTGTGTTCATGTGCATGTATTTGTGGGTGGAGAGGGAAAAACAGCGCTTGGTTGTTTGCCTGTTTCTGTCCTGAGTCCTTGTTTGTCTTGCCGCGTGTGTTTGTATAAGTGATTTTCCCTGTGTGTTTGTAAGTGCATGTATATCAGGCTGAGTGGGTGTTCAATGGAGCTCAAGGAGGACCTTTGGCTCTCATAGCCCCCTGCCAACCTCAAACTGCCCCTGATGTCCTGGAGAGTTACCTAATGATTTCACTTACACCTCCCTTATCTGTCTGGCCCGTGTGGCAGCAACCGTCTGACGTTTCAGCCTTTACATGCCATTTGCTGCCTCATATCGTGTGAAATTCAATTGCACAGCTCCAACTGTAGCCAGGGTAGGGGGATCTCTCTCTCTCTCTCTCTCTCTCTCTCTCTCTCTCTCTCTCTCTCTCTCTCTCTCTCTCTCTCTCTCTCTCTCCTCTTCTATCTGTGATCTCCCTCTATTTGTAAAGACAAACAAACAGTTCTACAGTCACACTTTTTTCCACATCATCTCGGAGCAACCTTGCATTTTCATATTTTAGGACTCTAAAGTTAACACTTCATTTCATCGCAGTTTGCTGGTGACAGACTTTGAATGAGCGGTAGAAGTTTTAAACTGGAAAGCTTGGATGTTTGAGGCTGCCCACAGGTGTTCAGCAGATAATATTATGCATAGATTGTTTTGTTGTTATCAGAGTAATTGGTGTAGACCTGCCAGCCTTTGATAGACACACAATTACTGTATGTGATGCATAAGTGGACTCATTTTAGGGCAGGATTTTGAGTTGCTAATGGTGCATTATTCAGCTTTTGGTCTGTCCCCAAAAGTGCTGGGCCAAATCAAACACACCGCTCCAGGGTAATTGAGGCCCACTCTGCACCCCCTGCAGTGAGCAAGGCAGAACTGTAATCCCCTGACAACTCTGACTTGGCCCCAATCTGGCAGGCCGCCCATTTCCCAGCAAAACACCTAACTCGGCATCGGGGAGAATGAAGAAGCTGATAGTAACATTTGGAACGCTTTCCAATTTTGTTATTCCTTTCAACTCAACAGCAGTCTGTATCAATCTTTGTAGTTACCCTTACTTTTTTGTTTTAAACTATAATTCATACAACATAATTGCACTATAATTATATACGTCAAACTAATTTACTCATTAGTCTCCTCAAGCTTTTGTGGTTTTGTGATCAAAGGTTTTTGACAAATAAACTTAACCACCCTAACCACAGAAAATTTTTCACTTTTCTTTTAAAACTATTTTGCCCTGCAAGTTTTCAGAAACTCTTCCACAAAATGAAATGCTCAGTAATTACAGAAAATGTGAGCAGAATTTTAGTGTGAACTTTGGGCTGAAAGTCGTGCATTCTGTTCATATCGTGAGCTACAGTTTTGTACATTTTGGAAAAGAACGTCATCTTTATTTTATCTGACAGACACTCTACTAACCAACCTGCTACTTGCAGCATTCTACCTCTAGACACTGTATCTACACTGAATATTGATTATTCCTCAATTTCATGTCAATTCTAAAACAATTAGCTGCCCACGACTCCAGTGCATCCACATGTGGAGCTGTGATGGTGCAAAATTTTGACTGACCATATCTTTGGAATTTCAGATCTTTTAGAGTTCTGTGTAATTTTGTATATGGTATCTGGGTTGTAGAAATATAACCCAAAAATACAGATTATTTTTGCTTTATGTTCTTTGTATCTTAATAAATGCATTCTTACCGTAGCAGCGGTATCAGCTAGAAATGAGTTAATATCTAATCTATTGTGTTATCTATTAATATGGTCTTCGTTTAAAAGATCTAAGTTATTACTGTGTCATATTAGGCACAACTACAACCGCTACGCAATCTTTGAACAGTCCCTTTCACTTGTTTGTTGTCATCTGGTTTAATGTAATCTTGAACCATTTTAAGAAGCTAAAACAAGTCAATGCTGACACTCAGGAAGAGTTTTCCTTTTCTTGTTATGTGAGGACTGTGGTTTTTTTTTTTCTTTCCAACCAGAGCTGATTTTACAATTTTATGGTCACATAGGTGCAAAGTGCCCTTTCAAAGGCTGTGATTTGTCCCACACTTAATGTAACATGCTTGCACCTTCTGGGAAAATGAAAGTATAACAAACATTTCAGTAGTACCAAATTTGATTTGTGATGTTAAATTGACCACAGAGTAACATAAAGTCTTCATCAAACATTTGATATTAAATATCATGTTTTAACACAGTCCTTGTGATGAAAAGTCTGCAATTTTAATGTTGTTGTAACAGGTGGATCAAGTATTGCAGATTGAAAATCATAACCAAAATCATTTGACAAAAAATCTGTAAATTTTGTTCATCATGATATCATTGTTGTTTTTTTTTCTTGAGTTAAAACCATTTTTATTTTAACTGTTTTTAAATCCAGTTGTTCTCTGCAGTGCCACCTCCTATAGGGGTCATTTGCAGAGAGGGTATCACATACATTTAGCTCTGTCTCTCTGATTTTTAACTCTAGCATGCATTCTCCCCAGGCCCTAGCTCACTGTTTTAATGGCTTTAGTAATGCTTTACAATTAACACTCAGTCACCGCTCTAGGTTAAGTAATGGTTGGTGTGTTTCAGGGCTAAATTAGAAAACACAAAACTATAATTCGCCATCACCCACAGTGCTTCAAGGACCTAGAGGTTATGGGGGAAATGGAAGGTGGTGAATTTTTTGACAGTGCAGCCGAGGTGATGTCTCATTCCCTCTGACATCTTGAACACCCTAAAGGTGGCTTTGCCAACAGTCTACCCAGGAAGCACCTCACCTAGCTGTGGCTAAATTTACACAACCTACCGCCCGCAGGGACCATACTGGAGAGGGGAGCAGAGGTGGAGGTGGGATGGGGGTGGAGGGCAAATAGGGGGATAGGATAGGAGACAAAGGTGTGTTTGTGTGTCAGTGTATGCAATGTATAGTATGTTAGTAGCTACACTGAACATGGCTTTCTATTTGAATCAAGAATATTCAAATCAGATTATTAATTTTTACTCAAGAAGTTTTGCAGTTTCAACATATTTCTTACATATTTTGCCCTTCTTGGCTCTTCTTGCCTGTCTGCAGGTCTGCTCTATAAAAATGTAAGTCTGTCCAGAGTGGAGATGAAGAATGGGTCAGATTTGGGTTTTTCAGAGTGCTGTTAGGAGTTCATTGGACTAGTGAAACAAAGTATTTCAGCCCCCAGCAATCCCACTACAAGTCCACTGAGAGCGCTTCAGCTTTTCTCTCATACCATTCCACTGTGTAACTGTGAAAGAGGTGACCTTCATTTCAGACTGTCACAAATGACAGCGGTAGTGGAACGATGAGTGAATAGGAAGGAATCCCTGAATATTGCCATATCGAAGCCAGACATAGACTGCTGGACTAATTTCTCACCTCTTAAGGCCATCTAATGTGTTACAGCAATTTTGTATTTGTTATGTTCTGAAACAAATTTTTCTTGGAAAGTGTTAGATGATAAAAATGATCTTTTGCAGCACGTCTTTGGTCTGCCGTAACACTAATAGTGTCTTCTTGGCTGGTAGCTGTCAATGTGAAATAGTTGCCTTAGAGCAACTGTGTTATACTGTATGTGAGTTTAACACCAGATGTTCCTGTGTGTTTCATCGTACTTAATGGAAGTCAAACACGTTCCCTGGAAACTATTGTTTATTACCCAAGATATCATACTGGAACAGCTGTTTTAGTTTAAGGCCCAGATTGGGTAGACATTGAACCAGTTGTTTCAGTAGATTTGTTTTATATTACCACATAAATTGTCAGTTAATTTTTATTTTTGCTGCATTATTACATGTTTTTTGAATGGGCAAAGACTCAAATCTTGCCCTCTAAAACTGTATATTCCTGCTTTTTATAAATTTACTCAAAGGCTGTATATATTGAAGCTCTCAAGACTGACAGTCAAATAGAATGGTAACAATTCTAGATGCTCCCCAGTGGCAGAGTTCAGGCTGTTTGCCTGTGGGCTGATGTGGAGTGAATGGCCTTAGAGGCTCTAGGCTGGTCTATGTGTGGCCCGGCTGGTCCAAGTCAGCAGTAATGACTGGCTTTGGCCAGCATGCCTGTTAATGTGAATGGGGTTACTCTGGGCAACACCTTTTCAGCTGGGTCCTATGAAGTCCCCAGTATGGTGGTCTTTGTCCACACAAGGGCTGTCCTCTCAGCAAAAAGGGCTCCTTTTTTGTGAGGACTATCAACTGGTGATGGATTATACCCACCCCCCTTTATTCATCTGGGCAGACTAACAGACACGGATGCATGCAAACATACACACACACTCTTGCACATATGTACAACTACAAAGACATCAAAAGTATTACAAAAACGTCAGCACATTAATCTTACACAATTGTGTCATAGATACAGAAGGTAAAGTGCAATGTGAGTATACCTATCTTAGGTGAACTCAGAAATGGTTAAAATCATATGATTTCACAGTCTTTATTCACTCTTTATTCTCCCCTTCACATCACATAGTCATGTGTGTTAATTTTCTTCCTGGTTAATCTTATCTTCCAGTCTTCAGTTACAGTTTTTACTGTTAACGACCTATTCTTCAACTTTTCTCTGGCTATATTTATGTCTCCTCTACTGTCCTTCTCCTTTCTTTTGCTGATTCTCAGTGTCATAAATGCAGATAGATGTTGGCAGCATCAAAATTGTCTGTGTGTTTCATATAATTACTTGCCTAGTTCCTGGAGATTTCAAGCAGGATAATATGAAGCCATGATCATTTACAGGGAAATCCCAGTGAAAAGAACTGACCAGTGGTTCATGCACACCAGTGGTTCATACACAGCTCTATGGTAATCTATGGTCCATCTCCTTAACTGAGAAAAATTGCTGATGCTGCCTTATTGGGCTGCTCTTTGTGGCACCAAGCAGGGACAAATCAGACAGCTATGTCATATAGGTCTTGTGGCGTACAATTAAATTATGCTATGTGCAGGACAAGTACAAGTAAGCAGGTTGTGGTAGATAAGGCTAAAAACTTGTAGTGAGCGCTTTAACATTATCATGTATGACACTGGAAATATTTTTAATGGCAGATAATATGTTGTCATCTTCTGCCCTCTATCATAGTCTTTCTGATTCTGATGTGCCTCATTCAGTCCTGGTCTTTTGCGAGCACAACAACAGACTATTCCTCTGTGAGAGTGATTGCCCCCACCCGTCCCAAGGGGTCAGCCACTTACCCAGGCTGACACAGTAACCTCCAGACGACCTTTCGCTTTGCCAAATGTTATGCCTGCGAACTGCGCGAACTCCATCATGGCACAAACGATGAGAGAGAAATAGAGCTTTCTGTTAAAGGGAAGGCTGGGTTTAGGAAACTCTAGTGTTACTAACCTGCATTGTTTGCTCATATTGTAAATACTTCAGTGTGACACATTCATAGGCAAGTGCAATGCGTGTCCGTCTGTCTTTTTGTACATGGATGTGTGCACTTGAGTGCAGCACAGAAAAAAACATGAATAATATATGACAAAATATCCTTGGTAATTCTCTGGCTTTTTTTTTGTTGTTGTTGCGATCCCTGTGCTGACAGACCTAGTTAACACAGGGATTTTAAAGGATTGGTTCAACATTTTGGGGAATTCGCTTATTTGCTCTCTGCCCGTTTGTTACCATGAGGTTGCCACGAAACCAATGGAGACACTGGACATTGGAGAAACATTGGAGACTCCAGAAAGTCACTACTCTTGGACAAAAAATAATCCTGCACATAAACCCATGTAAAACCACTACTTGATGTTTTTACTTTGGTTTTCGTACAGATTAGTGAGCTTCAGCATTGCTAGCAGGCTAATTTTGTTACCTTTGGATAGAGCCAGGTTACCTGTTTCCACTTGTTTCCAACCTCTGTGCTAAGCTAAGCTAACTGGCTGCTTGCTCAACCTTCTTAGTGAAAGGACAGATATGAGAGTTGTATCAAATTTTTGAATCTAACCCTCTGCAAGTCACTAAATAAACATATTTCCCAAAATGTCAAACTATTATTTTAAGCCATTATTGACATTGTCCAAGTATTCACAGTCAGTTGATTTCTCATACTGTTCTTTGCTGTGGTATGGTCATTTTATTAAAAACGTAAACACTCAAAGTGACCTAACAATTTTATTATAAAGAAATAATAGATTACTTTGCCTATAGACAGTTGAATAGTGGGTTAAGCTATAGCTTTAACCTCTAGTTGTTGTTTAGCTGTGTGCTGTTTTTTAAGATTAAATAGTGAATGTTTAGAATTTTTTACCCAAGTCTGATTATTATAGCAGGGCATCTATAGCACTAGAAAACCTGCTCTTAACAAAAGTGTCAGTGGTTTTTTTACCTGAGGATGTTTATATCAGAGTCATGGTTTGAGGGGTAAAATGTGTGTTTGAGGGGTGGAGGGCACAAGAGGTCCCCCAGATATGCTGTCATAACCTATGCAGCCGCACTGTTTGCTATGGGCCTATCGGTAGTGAAGGCAGCACTTAGACATGTTTGTACTCTACGCCCTCTATCCCTCTCCCTTCCTCCCCGGGCCCCATGTCACTCCAGGGGCGGACCAGCCATCCCTGGCTGTGCCCAAGTCCATAACACCAACTAACCCCCCCATACTACCCAGCACCACTAGGGTCAATGTGCCCTCGCCCCCTCACCCTCCAAGGCCCACGGTCCCTACCAACACTGCCCTCCAAAGAGAAACAAAACCAAACTGAAAAGAGACAAAATGGCCCCACGCTGCTTCCCCTGTCAAAGCTCTTGACAGGCCCAAGCGGAGGCCCCTAGAGGAGGGTTCAGTTGAAGATGATGACGACGGAGATAACAAGTCAAGTTGTTGTGTTACACCACAGTTACACTTTGGCCCTTGTTTGTCCATTTGGTTATTCAGAAGCATTGCGGAGATAACTGATTCCCATGCATGTCATGTTTAGTAACATGACATACTATCAAATGCTGTTTTACATCAGTCTATGGAGCGTGAAGGGTAAGTGGAGAGCTGGTTATTCAAGAGAACAGGAATAAGCATTCCATTAGGTATTAAAAAAGCTTGAAATATTGTCAGCTAATAAATTTCCTGTTTTGACATGTTCACGTTTAATGAAATTCAGTCAGTTATTAGTCCCTTCCCATTCTTTCAGTGTTTGAGAATATAATTACACTCAAAATGCTTACTCATCCTTCTGCCTGCCTGCTGCCTACTCTGTCAGATGCATGAACCATGAAGCAGAAGAGATGAGGAGCCTGTGTCTGTATCTGTCTATTTGTCAGTCTGCCTGACTATGTGTACGCCTGCCTCTCAGATTATCCTGGATCAGGCAGCAGGTGACATGACGAGCAGGTGACCATCACCCAATTACCAAAAAGAAACTTGAGATGAGCTCCAGTGTAGTTTACATTTGTTTCTTTCTTCTCCTGTCTTTCTTTTTCATGCCTTTTATGCCACTCTTTTACTTAAAAAGCATTTACGGTTACACCTTTTTCAAACGGCGTGCACATCTACAGTACGTTGTAGAGTTAGAAAATTGTACCCAACCTTATATGTTAAGAAAAAGTTTATACTTGAATTGGTTGAATAAGTTTATATTCCTTAATCACCGACATTATAAGGTGCTAAAATTGAGGAATGCAGGGAAATGTTCCAAAGTGTCCTGACAAAAAAATAAATGTACTGACATTTTTTTGAAAAAAAAAAAAAATCACATAAGGGAGAAACAATAAGGAAGATGAATGAAATGACAAAGATTTTTTTAAACTCTAAAAATTACAAACTCTGAAGGATGGAAACCTGCCCAGTCAACAGGTTATTCTTAGGGCAAGGCCAGGGATCGTGTTGCACTCTTTGTTACCACAAAAGAAGAGGAAGGTAGAGCTTCTTCTCGCTTTTGTTAGGTGCAGGTGGGCTAGAATTACCAAAGTGATGGGATTTATGCTGGGTTGTTTCTCCATTTTTTTCTGGCAAGGTAGCGGAAGTATTCTCAGAAATTACCAGCGTAAATGTGATGATAGTTTGCTTCTCCAATAGAAAAGCACATTCCTCATTATGTGGGTTTTGGTGTGCCGAAGTTAATACTAGTTCCTATAGGTTCAGCAAATGATTTCCCACACAATGCAGTGTAACTTTAGAGGTGTGAGGGATTACAGCACTGGGAGGTGATTTTTATTGGTTTAGTGACTGGATAGACCAGCGAGTCTGGGAAATTTCTACCAATTTAGTTCTGCTACCATTTTGACCTGTGGCTGGTTGTAGAAATAGGACTGGAAATTGGGGGACATTGACCTGGTGTCATGGACAGATGTCCACATTAGTTTTCAGTGGCTGCACTGCAGCTGTGCTTCTCAGGGAAATGGAATTGGCAAAAGGTACCACCTCTAATGTGACCACTGTCCATGAATACTGGAAGTGTGGTATATAAATACATTCAAACTATATTCTTTAAAATTATATTATTGAGTTGTTCTTCATCAATACAATAACAGGAATTTCTTATTCATGCATGACAGCATATAGCCAGCATATAGCCATAGATTGCTTAGTTGTTGTTTCTTCTGTGATTACAAGACTTCAGCTTAGTTATACAATCTTTAGTTTCTCTCATTTCACTGACTTAATAGAGTTTATAATATGCTGACCAAATTACAACAATGATTTTGTTAAGTAGATGTTTATGGTAAATACCGTGTCACTTCCATTAGCATGTTCCAACATTGGCTGATCTGATTGGAACAGCCAGACCAGTCGTCATGTGTTCCAACAAGGTGTTGGGTTTCCCATAGTTCTAAGCTGTACAGTGACACGGGCCATTTGAAAGTGTGGCTAAAACTCTATGGAAGAAATGACTTGTTAAATTAGCACCTAATACTTCAGTCATTAGCAAGCCTTTACCACCAGTGGAATGCCTTTGATGGCACTGCTTTGTGTGAGTTGGTCCCTTCTAAGCTCCAGTTGGAAAAATTTGTCCATTTGGATCCTAGATTATAACACACTTACATAACATTGTTATAAGCATAACCAAAACATAACAAAACATTAAGAACAGTGATTTGTCGCCTTTTCTGACCCATAAAACACTGCTATATGTGGAGATTGTAAACGTCCAGTTACAAGTAGCATGAAACACCGTATTTCTTAAAAACCGGGTCTTTGGGGTATTTAGTAAGCTGAAGGGAATTGTCCATTGTGGGGTGATATTAGTAACCCTCTTAGGCAAAGCTAGTCCGTGGGCCGGCCCTGAGGGCTCATTTCAAGTGCTTAGCACTCGTTTGGAGCTTTGTCACCCCTTACCCTGTTGCCAGCATGGCCCCAGCCCCTCTGGCTGTGGAGCGGAGCTGAACCACAGACCTTTACCACTGCCCGCCACCAGGGAGGGAACATTGACATCACAACTCTAACACACACATTTGCGCACACATACTCACATTGTGGCACACATCCATTCTCACAAACCCCCCCTCCACCAATGCACCACAGCCAATGGTCTACTTTCCCGCCGTCCACTCCCATCCAGCAGCCCCCCGCTCTTATTTTTTCCCTCTTTCTCCACCCTCATGAAGGTTGCCAAGCAGCAGAGAAAGACTTCACACACACATACACCCCACTATGCCTCTGAGGGTTTTCCGGATGTCCTTGTTTACATCATGGAGTGTGCAGGTCGTAGGGAAGCAGACTTAGAGCCTCCCTGACTATGTCTGTCTAAGTCCTACACTGACCTCCATTCATTAGGTGTCAACGCAAATGTTCATGGCCGCCCCACCGTTGGCCTTTCAATGCTAAAATAAGTTCACTGCACTTATCTCATATTTGGGTGCAAGTTTCAAAATCAGGGTAAAAAGGAATCCAAGTCTTATTGTTGGATTGTCTTCATCCAGTTAACTTGCATTGATATTATTTTTAGAGTGGAACTGAATATAAAGTAAATTCTTATGGCCCTCATAACCAATAACTGTTAAGAGCTCTAATAGTGGCTGTCACTGATGCGCAGAATGGTTGTTGACTGTTACTAGGTTGTCTTTTCCCTCTGTGTCAAACCGATCGATTGGTTTTGTCTGCTCCTCCCTCCAACTTTGATGTTACCATTGATTGTTCTCATCTGCCCCTGAACTCAAAGGTTAGAGGAGCTGAGCTGCACTTCTGGATTGCTTTGACCTTCGCTCTGCACATGCTCAGTGGGTTCACAGAACCCAGAGCCAAGCAGACACAGTGTAGCCAGGGCAGTGGGTGCGTGACAGCCAGACAACGGTGTGATGTCTTTTTTTTTTTTTTACTCACCCACTGAGGATGATGTATATGTGATTGATTTTTCTCCTACCCCTCTCTCTACCATGTTTCCGCTGCAGTGCACTAAGCAGGACTGAGTCCAGGCTTGATCAATGCATTGTTTTTCTTTTTCAATCACACTTGAGTGAGCTGAAGACACGAAAGGTTACACAGGTGAGGTTTGGCAGGGATGGAAGCAGAGCAGAGCTTCTCAAGGCCCCATCAAGGCCAATATATGAGTTTGCATGGTTGCTTGTACATTTCTGAGAGAGAGAGTCAGACAAAGAGTTGTGTACAAAGACAAGTCCAACAAATTATTAAAGTTTTTAATTAGTTAGTTAGTTTATGCTCATTTGTCTTGTCTTTTCTCCAAGTGGGAAGCTTTCATCCTTGCCTCTGTAAGTCCTGTGTAACCTTACCTTTATCACCTTACATTAAATTATAGGTCCCCCACAGTGTCTCAGTGCTCACCTGCCCCAGATAATCTGCTGGGCTGCATGAAGACTACTGCTCTTGTTTCCTCTATTTGCCTTACAAACAGTCTGCTGACACACACAAAGGCAATTTGCTCAACAGAAAAGAGACCACTTGAGCATGATGCGCCTCCGACCTGTTAGAAACAGTAGCAGGAGCATGGGGTTTCATATCAGACAGGAATATCACTGATTTAAAAACATTTTGCACACTCAGGTGTTTCAGTGGTCCTAAAAACAGTATTACACAAAGGAAGGAAGTAGTCTGCCCTGAAGGGGTACCGAGGGTTGCGTAGTCCTGAATGATCTCTTAGTAATGACGCTGTTAAACCCTGTACCCGAACACCTAGTTATTAAGTAAAAGATAAGTATCTGTGGGAGTGGAAGAGCTCTCCAAAAGCTGGATGTCTGGAGGGGGTAAGGATGTGGTGGATAGGGAAGGTTTAGAGGGCTGGGGTGGGGTGGGAGTGCAGGTTTTGACCAGTGGGTTTCAGATGTCATGGCAGATTCTTTCAGGGGCAAATTACAGGGTTTAACTTCTCTTGTACCTGGGATGCCTGTATTCTGATTTAACTTCCTCGATAGACACTCGAGCAACATGCTACTCAACACCATTGTTGGGCGCACACTTGACTCTGGAGACACTTCTCCTCCTCTCACGCTCTCAGCACCTCTTCAAGACTTTATTCATGGACTGCCACTGGCGGCCTTTCTTGCGGCTTCAGGAGAGAGCAGAGTAGCCCCTCTTAAGCTTTATAGTAGTTAGCGTGTTGGTGTTAGGGGGCTTTACATGAGTGGCCCTTTGTGCTTTGAGTTGGCACAGGTCGGCTCCACAGATAAGCTTTACTATGAAACAGCTAAAAGACTTGATTCTAATGACTCTAGTATTAGCCGGACATAATCATCTGTGTTACAAACACAGTAAAGCAGTCAATACAAGTGCAAACACATCCAGATTCTGCATGCACATTTCAGTATGAACACACACTTTCTCTTACCTCACCTCATAAATGTATGCTTTTGGGTTATACACAACTTCTCAAAGCACCCCGACCTCACACACACTCACACACACATACAGTGCATTCAGAAAGTATCCAGACCCCTTCTTTTTTTTCGCATTTTGTTATGTTGAAGCCTTATGCTATAATTTTTTTTTAATTAATTTTTTTCCGTCACTAGCCTACACTCAATACCCCATAATTAAGGGGAAAACAGAATTTTTTATTTGCAAATTTATTTTAAAAAACTGAAATATCACATTGACATAAGTATTCAGACCTTTTGCTATGACACTTGAAACTAACTCAGATGCATATATTTCTCTGGATCATCTTTGAGATGTTTCTACACCTCGACTGGAGTCCATGTGTGGTAAATTCAATTGATCGGACATGATCTGGAAAGGCACACATCTGTCTATATAAAGTATCAGAGCAAAAACTAAGCCATGAGGTAGAAGGAAGTGCCTGCAGAGCTCAGAGACAGGACTATGTCACAGATCTGGTGAAGGCTACAAAAAATTTTTGCTGCATTGAAGGTTCCTAAGAACACAATGGCCTCAAAAAATCTTACATGGAAATTTGAAAAAAACAGAGCTCTTTCTAGACCTGGCCGCCCAGCCACTGTGAAGAGGGGAGAAACTTCCAGAAGAACAGCCATCACTCCACCGATCTGGGCTTTAAGACAGAGTGGCCCGACCGAAGACTCCTCAGTGAAAGATACATGAAAGCCTTCTTGGAGTTTGCAAAGAAGCAACTAAAGGACTCTCAGACTGTGAGGAACAAGAATCTCTCTTCTGATGAAACCAAGTTGAACTGTTTGGCCTCAATTCTAAGTGTCGTGTCTCGAGGAAACCAGTCTCCGCTCATCACCTGCCCAATACTATTCCAGCGGTGAAGCATGGTGGTGGCAGCATAATGCTGTGGGGGTGTTTTTCAGCACCAGGGACAGGAGACTGGTCAGAGTTGAGGGAAAGCTGAATGGGTCAAAGTACAGAGATACAATTAATAAAAACCTAGTCCAGAGAAATCAGAACCTCAGACTGGGCCAAAGGTTCACTTTTCAAGACGACAATGACTCTAAGCACATAGCCAAGACAACACAGGAGTGGCTTCAGGACAACTCTTGGAATGTCCTCGAGTGGCCCAGCCAGAGCCCTGACATGAACCCAATTGAACAACTCTGGAGAGACCTGAAAATGTCCATCAACGGGTACCATCCAACCTGATGGAGCTTGAGAGGATCTGCAGAGAAGAATGGCAGAAAATCCCCAGATCCAGGTGTGAAAAACTCACATCATGCCCAAGAAGACTCAAAGGTGCTTCAACTAAGTACTGAGTAAAGGGTCTGAATAGTTATGTCAATGTGATATTTCATTTTTTTTCCTTTTTAATATATATGCAAACATTTCTAAAATTCTGTTTTGATTTTGTCATTATGGAGTATTGAGTTTAGATTGATGAGGGGAAAAAATTAATTTAAATGAATAAAATGAATTTAATTTTAGCATAAGCCTGAAACAACAAAATGTGAAAAAAAGTGAAGGGGTCTGAATACTTTCTGAATGCACAGTATTCCCTGTGAGCTGTAACAGACCTAAAGCTCTCTGAAGCATTTAGCAGCACACTGGCAGGTTCACTCCATGCTGCCAGTGCTGAGGGGAGTGGTGAAGCATCTAATGCAATTTCAACCCAACAAGGCTCTCTGTGAATAAACATCACTGAAGTGTACCATCTACTGTATGTTGATCCACTGTAGTGCTTTCTTTTTTCTCCATATGAGCTGATACTCTGCGCCCCTCCCTCTCCTTCCCTTTCTCTCTCCCTCTCACACACTCCAATTTCTGTAGAGACTGCATTTGCCTCCAGACTTGTCTGAAACGGTGAGTCGTGTGAGCAGGGGGGAGCTGGCAGGAGGGGCCACAGTGGTTTCAGCCTGTGGCTCTGCCACTTCCGGCAACAAACACCTGGACTTCTAGAGCTCCTACACAGTCGCCATGGGCAACCAACACCTGGAACGCTGCAGCGTTGTCCTCTTTACCACAATGACCAGGTTGTTCCCTCGCCCACATAATGTCAACCACGATAACCCTGCCAGCCATTACCACCTGCCAACTGTCCCAGCCAGGGGTGAAGATCTAAACATCCACAGCACCTCTTCTCATAACGGACACATTTCATCCTTCATTTCAAGTTGTTTTTTATATAAACCTACAGTTCACTCTATATGTTTTTTCTTACTCTGACAGCTGATATTTGCACATTTCAAACTGTCATGAGAAGTTCATTTTAACTTATCAGTAAAATAGTTGCAAAAAATGTGAGCCCTATGCTATTTCAAAATGTTACATGATGGTATACGAATGGCAGGGTGACTTGTACTTAACCCAATTAAAATCCAAGATGGAGGGATTATCTAAGATTTGGTACATTGTTGTTTTTTTTTTTCTCTCTGCCTCTGGGGGGTATGTTTACATGTAAAGTGTAATCATGAAATATTTTATAGTCATTACAGACTCTCAGTCTTGGCAGACATTAAATAATTTAAGTGCATTCTCCCAACCTCAGCACTTACTTTACGAAACAAGTGGCCACTCCTGCTTAGCTCCTCCATGTACAATAGTCTGAAAGTACATTTTTTTCCTAGGACAATGCAATGAATGTGCTTTTGTTGAGTTAAATAAAAGAAAATAAACACACAGTGGACAACATATGCTCTTTACTCAAATTTTACTTTACTGTGTCTCATCACCAGCTATGAAGGGAAAGTTGACTACCTGTGAGACTGTGAGAGGATGTAAAGTAAGCGTGTTATGAATGACTGATCTCTGGTCTGCCTCACCGGTTTCAGGTTCGAATAGGGATGCCTCCATCTGACCCTGAGACTGCCGGTGAGTGACGTCTACCTCCAGTAAGCTGGAATTTGGGCAGAGGGTAGGAGAGTTGGATTTGGGTGCAGGCTTCACACCTCATCAGGCATGTTTGCTGGATGAGCTGCTTTGCCATGACAAGCCCAAAAGAACAAATTAGGTCAAATGGTGACATGGAGAAACAGAGAAAAAACAACATGAAAAATTAAATGTTTCATTTTTGCTTTCCTCTGTCTGCTGCTGATGCCAGTTTGAATATTTTCACCTGTAAAAACTGGCAGTATTGGTAAACAACTGCAACACGTGTTGGGAGAGAGTGGTGTTACTTGACAGTTTCACACATGAATGGTCTGCTCTTATATCGGGTGTATGAGAAAGAGAGATGACATACACAGGTCAGTTATACAGGTGAACGAAAGCTTGTGTTGTCAAGATAAAAACTGTTTTGCAAGTTACTGTTGGCAAAGAGCCGACATATTTAGGGTACAATTTTAAACTAGATTACAATAGAATAAATTCATTTCGGCATTTGTTTATGTTGAGATGCTGCTCATATGTCATGTCACTTGCCATGTTTTTTATGTCACATGGTGCTTATTCACTTTTTGTTCAGTCAGTTCAGAAAGTGAATCATTTTTTAATTGTAATAATTTAAATTTCCTATATGCGCATAAAGAATGAGGGTTTTCACATTTTCAAGTGCATTTAGAACTTCGTGAATTGTCTCAGTACTTACATTCGAGTCTTTAGGCAGATTCAATTCTCATATATATACATGGGGCTGGGTAGATTTTCAAGATTGAAATAACCAATGTTTAAAATATAACTTCTTACACCCGATTGATAGGGGGTTTGCCAGTGTTCTCCCCTCAGATAAAGTTGGTTGTCCATGGTTAGTCATGCTGTGGGGTATGATCAGCCACACAAGCCTCTGTCCTAAATTTGAATAAGTAATTCAGGGTACCAGGGAATCTCTATTAATTTAATCCACTGAACACAATAACTGGAACGTTACAGTCTGATAGAGAAAGTGGAATTCTCTTTTTTCTAAATTAATGATCATTTGTGGCTCTTCAGATATCCTTATTTCCTTCACTGCACCCATAGTAAGAAACATTACACTGTACTTATGACAACTCAAGACAAAATTGTTATTTTTTTTTGTTTGTTTTTTTTTTTGGGTTTTTTTTGTTTTTTTTGGGGGGGGGGGTTGTCAGCCTCCTTCCTAATCTTTTGTTTTGTATTTCTCAAATCTCAGTAATAGTTTATAACATACAAGAACATTTAAATCTGGTGGAAAAATATGTCGGTATTACATTTAATGCGTATTCTTTTTTCGTTAAATAAGGTGAATTTTACCTTCTATGAAAACTGCGAAAATAACACATAAGATGAACATCCAGTGCTGTTGGCACATTTTACAGGACCTACTTCTTGAAAGCCTCACTTGGCCTGTAGCAAAAAAGAAAGCCAAGGGTCTGAGGGTCGAGAATACGGTTTTATAATCGTGTCTTTTGGCAGCTCTCGCTCATGTCCTATTGATTCCTTAACAAAGCCATAGCTGTTTTCCTACTGTAGCTTTAGCTGAGGTCTTATGGGTTCTATTATTGAATGGCTGTCACATTGCAGCACTATTCACGTAAGACACAGTGTAAGGCAATATTTTTTTTTTTCCACATTGAATATGTCTCTCTGCCAGTTTAGGTTTAATGAAGCAGACCTATCGTCAAACATGTTGTGTTACAGATTAAATAATTAGGTTACCACACCTGTCAAATGCAGTTCGCAAAATACACAAAGCTAGACTATTGTTTATTATATTTACGGTGATGAGGGAAATGTTACTTCATGTCAAAGCACACACACAGCACAGAACTGAACTGTTGATACTAAAGAGGAGAGTATCAGCTTCTGTTTGCTGCTGTGGGAATTCAGATTCAGATTTCCAAGTCAGAATTAGTCTCACATTAAACAACAGATCAAAGTGTACGAAGTTCTCAGGAACTTTTAGAGAAACTTTTATCACCTGACTTTGATCCGAGCGAGAATTACATTCAAACCTTTTTATCCGAAAGCTGTGTATTATTTAGACTTCCACTGATTGCAGTCTTTCTTGCATTTTGAATCTCTCTCCCATTGTCTCTGTAATTATTAATGTTCTTCCTCTGTCTCGGCACATTCTTCTAGCTTGCTCTCTCTTCCCCTCACACCACTGTCAAAACAGAATTCCTCCGTCTGTGTGAAAAACTCAATAAAATGAATAGAGAAATTGCATTAGCCCCAAGAAAAAAAAATTCTCTTCAAAATATGATTAACCTCCGATCCTCAAAGTTCTGATTGGACTATTAAATACTGAGTGAGACATGTAAATTCGCTTAATCAATTTAGCAGTATATTTGTTACTATTACATGCTGTGTGATTGTTACCTGACCTCACTCGTTCCTGGACATCCTTTCCTTTTAGATGCTCTCTCACTCTCTCTCTAACACACCCCTTCGAATCCACACACACACACACACACACACACACACAAAGACAAAACCCCCCTGCTGAGGCAGCAAGTGAAGCAAAATAACTCACTCTGCCACACAATCGCTCCTCTGCCTCGCTCTAGGCCCTGACTGCTTTATTCCATGACTTTTTTTCTCTCTCTTCTCTGCTGCCTCCTCGTCCTCATTGGTTCTGTATTTTTTTCATACCATCGTAACTCTACTAAAACAAGAGCCAGTGATGGTGAATTGCTTGACCTTTCTCATTGTGTGGTGGTGTTACGCTGTGTGGTCTGTGTCGACTCCGTTCAGCCCCATACATCAAGAAAGGTTTGTTATTTTGGACACCTTTGTTTGGTGGGAATTGGAAGTGTTGTATGTGTATTACAAGCCCTTGTACTGGCATTTGTCAACATTAGGTTTACAAAAGTATTTTTAAATTTGCAGCAATGAAAATTAAGAAGTGCCTCTACTTGCTCAGTAAAGACTGACACTGTATTAGACATAGCATTGAACAGGCAAAAAGGCTTTCTTTAAGACACAATTTTACTGTACAAAATGTTTTATAGTTTTCACAAAATACATTTAGAAAGCTCCATTTTAAATAAAATTAAATTGAAATATTTAAGAGACAGCGTGTAGACGTTTTTATCTCAGAAGCATTGCTCAGACGTAAACCCAGTATGTGTCCATGTTCTACGTACACACTGAAATAAAAATGCAAAACTCAAAAGAGCATGACAGATGATGCTAGAAAAACCCTCCCATGGTCTTCAATTATAAATAAGGACTGCGGGGTTCGACTGCAGTCTTACGAACTAGTAGCCAATGTAATCAAACAGAACGTGTTTACAAAATTTTGCAACACAAGACTAATATCTTTTAAAAAAAACATTGTGTACTAGATGAAATACAAAGGCTTTGGTCTGTTTTACAATCAACAATGATTAAATCTGATATGTACTTGTAAACAACTGCCAAACACTTAAGTTTAAAACTCTGTCAAGCAATGTTTAATCATAATTATAGGAATTAAATATTTCTAGTTGCACAATTTTTTTTTTTGACCATAGGACACTATAATACAACTATACCTAAGAGACAAATTGTACCTGACCCTAAAGTAATGTATTTTATGATGCATGGAACATTTATAGAATATTCTCGGGGATATAAATGAAATCAACTTTTATTGGAGAAATCTTTCTGGAAGATTTCTAGGGAAGACAAGTACTTTACATTTTGACATAAACAAACTGGATTATATCGAAGACGCAGTCTACCATTTACAGACTACAGGTTTTCTTTTACACCTGTTTTCCACATTTAATGTTCTTCGTGGTAATCTAGAGTCAATCCAACCACCGAAGCACGAGGTCCAAGTTGTGTCGCGTGTCGCACCGTCTTTGCACACTTTGAGCTGTTGATAGTGATCCGTGTCTTAAAAGCCAGCAAACGCAAGCCCACGTCAGAGGAGTCAAGACCACAGCCTCAGTGGATGGATCGAGTTTGAGTTTCCTCTGCTAAATATCCATTCGTAAGAAATAAGACCAATAAATAGTTTTTTTTTTTTTGTTTTTTTTTTTGTTTTTGTTTTTTTGACACAGTAAGAGTCTTCCCTCCAGCTTTTCGTCTTTAATGATATGCAACAGCGTCCAGAGACCATGCAAAGGCTGGTAGAAAGTCTCGATATAAGCAGATTAAAGGATAGTCATGGCAGAATCTCTCAGGTTCTCCTCTCTCAGACAAACGCAAGACCAACATGGTTTTCTAGCAGTCCATCTATCAGTACTTGATCTTGGTTTTTCATATTAACATACAAATGGCCATTTACTAACACACCAGAGAAAAAAGGAAACAATGACTGAAGTTGGAAATAGAAAAAAAAAACAGATAAGTTTTTGTTCCATAAAAATTTAACACCGGGCACTTTACAGAGGTCCATTTTTTTTCTGTCTTTCCACCGTTGTTCTCTCTTCCAAGTCCTCATTTGAATGTGCCTAGAGCTACAGAACAGCACACAGTCCCACTGGAAAAACAAAGCCCAGACGTCCCAAGGCTCTCCTAGAGTCTCTCTCCTCCTTCCCTCCTCTCCTCTCCTCTCCTCTCCTGTCCTGTCCTTTGCCTCTTCTCAACCCTCTCTCGCCTTCCCTACTCTCCTGTGCCGTGTATGTGTGAGGAGCACTGCCGGAGGGCGATGGTGGAGTGGGTGGTTACAGGGTGAAGTAGCTCTTCTCTCTACTGTAGTCTTGACCAGTACTGAGACATGTCAGGCTCGCTACCTGGGACTTGGACAGGGACAGACACTCCAGGAGAGATGAGTCCTGCAGAGACAGAAAGAGAAAGACATCAGTAAAAAATTAAAAAATTAAAAAAAATTATATATATATAGATATATATATATAAAATAAAATAAAATAAAATAAAATAATGCCCCAGAGGTCAACATGCTAAATTAGATAAATGGATGCACCATGCACAGTCGGTGTAAGAGCTAAAACTAGTTAGCCTTATAGCACAAAGACCTGTGTTTTAAAAGCTTTCAAAGAGGTAGATGAGCAGTGAAGCTGCTATGAGTCACAAAGCTCTGCACATGGTTGCTCAGTAAAATGCTTGCAAGCTCAATAAATTGAGGCTTTGGCAATGGCATTTAAACAGAGAGAGTACAACAGCAAATGAATCAAATTAATTAGCAATTTAGCACAGAGGAAATGTGGTTATGCATGATTAACTCTTCATGACTATAACCAGTATATATGGCGCTCAGTAACAGCATCCTAATGGGGTGGAACTAAACTATGGGCTGGAGTAGTGGGATTGACATGATGGCATAAAAGCGGCGATGAAATGAGCTCCTTTCATGCAGCTGCAGAGGGGAAATGATATGAAATGTAGAGATAGCGATCCGCAGATGTTTAAACCATGAAGAGTCTCCAATAGACAGAGGGGAAAGGGAAAGATGCCGCAACAGATCGTGAATCAAAGATGGCTATGTAGTACCCCCAAATTACAGGAAAGGTGGCAGATATTTCAAAGAGCGCACTGTTTGATTTTTAGTAACTCCCAAGCATGTTGGTAAACAATGAATTTTCTGCCTACCTGTTGAGGTGGTACCAGAAGTGGTCATTGATTGGCTGTTCATATGTGCCTGCATATGAGGGGGCGTGTATGTTTCGTAGCTCCGCCCGTTCACAGGCGGACTGGTAGGCAGCATGCAGGAATAAGAGGAGGTCTGGCTGGGCTATAGATGGGGAGAGAATATTACATTAGCTTAGCCAACCATAGTTCTCAGCTCAGTAGTCTGTGATACTGTAAGCTCTTTCATAGGCAGATGTGACTAGATTGAATCTTTTTTCGTAATTTTCCCGTCAGAAACCTATTCTTCCATGAAATATAAGATTTTAAGCAAAGTGTTTGGGCAGGAAGCATAATTTAAATCACTTACTGCATAAAATACACATCTGTAAACATGTACTGACTAATGAGGATTATGGGTTTCTTTTTGGAGTTTTTGTTTTTTTAACTTACTTGCATAGGTAGATTGTTTGCCATGGTGAAGCTGGGCATGGGGGGCAGCGCACTGTAGGTGTTTGTGAGTGCAGAGTCAGGTCTTCCCAGCATTGACCCCGAGGTGAAAGACACTGTGAATGAAAATAAAACTGTGGTTATAACCGCTCAAATCACACACACACACACACACACACAGAGTCCTTCACTGTGAGAGATCGTCTCATTAGCGTTAAGTAGTGCGTGTGTGAGGTGACGCCTTATTTGACAGGCTGATGGGCCCGGACAGATACTGTGCAGTATGTGTGTGTGTGTCTCAGGTGATTGACTTGTGAGCGTGAGTTTCGGTTCTGCCGGTGTGCCCTCGTGCCTGATTTGGTAATTACGCAGATAGTCAGCTGAGAAGTTTTGCTCAATCATCCATCAAAAGGAAACCACCGGTGTTACTTCATGTGAACTAGAGCGAGCAGCCATCGGGGCCACTTTTCTCCTTTTATATGAATTCGTAGGCTGTCACATAATAATATTTAGCAATATTTCACGTGGACCTTGTCCGACTTTGACTCATGAACAGTTAAATGTGTTGTTATTTCCCCTATTAGAGAAATAACGCAAGGTATATGGCTAGTGTAACAAATGTATGCATGGTCGTGCAATACAGTAGTTGACGAATTGTATTTTACTATCAAACATTCGTGTGTTTTTAAGAGGTTGGGGGGGGGTATCCTGTAAGCATTAACCCAGCTGTGGTGGACCTACCCGGTGTAGTGGGCTGTGGGATGGCCTGGTAGACGCTGGTGCTGAAGCTGCTGCTGATGGGAATGTGACTGGAGGAGTTGTTGGCCTGCCGGCGCTGGTTCCGCAGCTTCTCCTCTCGCCTCCACTTTGCTCTTCTATTTGAAAACCATACCTGCGACGAAAACCTTCTTTTTAGTTTTCTTACGGGCATTTTTTTTCCCCCTTCACCCACTCAGTTTCGGTAACGTTTGAGAACTTTCACAAATCTGGTGTAAAAACTTGCTGTTCTCTCACTTGTATTCTTGCTTCGGGCAGGTCGATTTTCGCTGCTAGTCTCTCTCGCGCGAAAACATCTGGATAATGAGTTCTTTCAAATTCTGTAATGCAGGAAACCGCACAACAAAATTGTTAGTAAAAAAAAAACAACAAATTAGGTCGAAGGTGATTGATTTTTTTCAAGGCTATTAGCTGAATAAATGTATCCCTAAGGCCCAGAATCCCAAACTTCTTTACTTACTAACAATTTAATAATTAGGCCCATTATTTGTTCAGTGTAATAAACCATTAGAAAATGTATGTAGCAACTCACTAATTAAGGAATTTGTCTTTACTTTGAATTCACCTACGATTATCAGCAACGTGTCTTATTTTTATTGATAAAAAGAACAACATTTTGTAACTATTCTATTTACTATTTACTACTATTTTTGCAACTCTCAAATTTATGTATGTATGTATGTATGTATATATATATATGTGTGTGTGTGTATGCATATGTATATACACACACACACACACACATATATATATATATATATGTGTGTGTAAATATGTGTGTGTGAGTGTGTGCGTTTGTGTTTATATATATATATATATAATATACACATATATGTAAATTATCCACTGATGCTTGGACCTTTTTCCAGTGCTTCAATTTGCTCCTGTGTGAAGGACGTGCGATTTCTCTGTAGTTTCCTCTTGAGCTGCAGCCGCATCTGTGTCTCCTCTGAATCCTCACCGTTGGAGCTGATGGAGTTTGTGTTTTCCCCTGCACCGTCTTGTTGTTGGCAGCCATCTGCAAAAAACAAAAAACAAAAAACAAAAAAAAAAGGAAATAAGGGAGATATGCATTCGATTGAGTTAATTGAATAATTCATTCTCGGGTCTCGTGTTGTATCAGCCTAATTGTACAGAACGCAGTGCAACATCATTAATTAAAGCCACTATCATGGTTGATTTCATTCAAAATCAGATGAATTATTGAAATTTATTTTTAATGTTGCCAGATTACAGACGACTGACTGCGTGAAAAGGAACAACTGTTTATAAAATATTGTGGGAAAAACAGGCTGGCGAGGGAAAGTACTTATCGCTTCCCAACAATGGCGTGTGTTCTCAAAAGGTTAAGAGAAATGTGACAAGATGTGGCGAACCTCTTTTCAGAGCCTATGAAATGTATTAAAACCCCAAACTCTCTAACGCCCCCCCCCTTCTTTTTTTTTTTTTTTTTTTTAGGGCATAGCAATGCCTCAATGGTCGTTCCCATATGGGCGTTGGTATAGCCATTGAGGTGACCACCAACTTTTGAATAGGAGAAGACGCTTTTCAAATGATACAATGCCTTCAGGAGTAAGGGAAACCATTAAACTATGGTCACAGCCAGGGACGAGCAGTGAGCCCTCGGTGGGTGTAATATATGGGAAGGGTGGAGAGTTGGGGGGGGGGGGGCTATTGGAGGAGATGACAAAAGGATTCTCTCTTTCTGGAGGCGCACAGGCTGTAGTGCTTTGGTATTGTGCGCACGAGGATCCCAGTCAACAGAGCTTTGAGTCCAGTGTGTTAACCCTTATCCACTACCATCATTAATCACGTCCCCCGGCCAGCTACACGCCAGTCAGGATTTCTGTCTTCAATTGGAAACAAATGAGTGAGGAGAGAGCATGCAACCCCCTGAACAACCAAAATAAGGCCAATCTATTCACTGCTCCTGCTTGTCCGCAGTGGGACCAAAGGCCCCTTCAGTTGCAGGGCGAGGCTTATCGACTAATGTCTGTCTTGTTGTTGGACATCATTATCACACCGAGAAGTTAATGCGAAATTAAGCAGGGGGCGCGTTGATAGAGGGTGGTTTATGTAATATCTCCCTGATGTCTGTCTGGCGCCATGGGTTGAACCCATGAAGGGGCATTTCAGCTTTTCTTAAGCAGATTCTGTTTGTGTTTTGATCGGCATACTTTGAGTGGCCGGTGCCTTGCTCAAGGACAAGGGCTTGTTGTGAGGCTGGAACAGGTGCGGGACGGCCCGTGTACCCGTGCACCCTGTGCCCTCGCAAAGGCGAACATGCAGGCTGCATGAATAACAGGAACGAAGTGGATTTGAGGTGTGCAAAAGTTGTCTCGTGTAACAAGATTTGGCAGTTAGAAATGATTTAATTAAAAAAAACAAAAAACAAAAGCGTTTCCATCGCGTGAATTCAAACAGGCTGCACATTGTCTCGTGGTTCTGCTACTGGGGAAAGTGACACGCCTGCTGTGGGCCCGAAAACGCATTTACTGCGTCTGTATGTGAAAAGTCGTCGTTCACTGGAGGAAACCTGATGCGACATGTTTCTTGACAATTTCCCCTGCTGCAAAATAGACAAAAGTATTCTTCTATAGGCCAATAGTTTGTATCCACGCTATTTGTTTCTTCACTCCGGCTAATCCATAAAAAGGAGTGAATGTGCAGCTATTATCCGTCTGCCAGACCCACTGACGCTAGGATGGGATTTGTTTTCTTTATAAAAGCGCTGGGAAATAAACTCATTCTTTAGTATCACGATGTCTCAGTCAGTGAGGCGGAAAAGCAGCAGCAGCAAAATGAAAAAAAAAAAAAAAAAAAAGAGAGAGAGATACCGAACCAATTGCGGCACCTTTCAGCTGCTGAGACCGGATCAAAACACTCTTGAGAAACCGCTTAGAACTGAAAGAGAAAGTGAGAGACTAAATCCTATAGACGGGATTTAGAGCCATATAGCCAGCGAGTGAGAATGAGAAAGAGATAAAAGACAAAATCGGTGAGGAGTTTTATTCGTTCTTCTTTGGATAGAGTTGTCTTCTTTTGGGGCCCTGTCACTCTCCATGTAGCCATTATATCTGCTTACTCGGCTGTCGGATGGAAAACATATTTCTCGTTCCCTTGAGACAACTTCTTTACCTAAACACTTATCGAATTAAAACATTCTTCTTGTTCTTCTTCTTATTATTATTATTAATAATTATTATTATCATTATTATTACTGTTATCATTATTATTCAAGTTGTAACAATTAATGTAATTATAATAATAGATCATGTCATATATTTGTAATAATGATCCAATATTAGCTGTATAAGGACCCGCTAATAATCCACCTAATTTGTTACGACAGGCTATACCAACGGCAACCACAGTAAAACTAAATAACAGCCCCACGTGTCCAAATGGTCATCAAACGAATGCAAATGATCATTTGCAAAGACTGAATTCCACCACTTGCATTTCCTCCCTCCGCCTCGTATAAATCAGACGCAATGCTTATTACTTGTTTAACCAGTGAGTATTCGGGAAGCAAAGCAACCGTAAGAAAAGTTGTGATAGTTATAAGGAAATCTGCTGAGGGTTTGGCCTGCAGTAGGCCGACAGGAAACCCTCTGAAGTGGAACATTTCCACAGCAGCCTTGCCATCTCCACACTCCTGCATGTTGCCATAATGAGAGACAAAGCCCTCTCTAATGAGCAATTACACGTAGTGCGGGCCGTTCCCATAACCAATCATTGCGTGTGAAGGAAAACATTCCTTTGTACTAATATCCCCGCACACAACTCCCCGGCTCTGCCTCCCCATCAGGAGGGGAGGAAAATGCAGGCTGTTGGATGGACACCTCTGCTGAAAGGACGAGCCGCTGTCACGCACAGCCATGTCTGGGACAGTGGAGGCATTCAGATTGCATGCATGGCCCATGGTTTCCTCTAATCGACTAGTCTTAATTGGGGGTCTTGCTCAGGGCATCAAAGCACGCCAATACAATACCTTCCTGCAAACAGAGCCGTGGCCCGGAACCACTGGAATCGTAAGCTGTAAAACTATTCATATCCACACATGATCATTTGTATGGCGACCCGTGTGGAGTTCACAGGAAATCCCAACGCATCCACCTCCAAACACTTAATGCGAGTCAAAGAATTGTGTGTGACTCGCCATGAATGTCCCTGAGCCTGGGAACCCAAATCAGACCCGCAGCCCGCCCCGTGGTATCCTCCTCTGATACAGCCATGCATGCGTCAAGGTGTCTTTATTGCCACCGTGTGATAATGAGGCTCACCTTGGTTGGGCTGCCCTGGCACTGATGTTCCGGGGTACCAGCCGGGCCGGGTCCCCCAAGTTCCTGTCTGACCGTTGAGCATTCTCAGCTTGTCATACATGCCATCTGCGCCCATCTGTTGCTTTTCACTAGCCAGGTTGCGGAGGACTCTGTTTATCGATGACAC